>NC_061512.1:222308564-222453095 GCF_022539505.1 Lolium rigidum | reverse complement strand
GGAAGAAAGCTCAGGAGGAGAAAATTACACAAGGTGTACCAACACTTAGCGAGACATGGACTCACTATGCATTGCTCTATATGTGGAAAACCAAATCACAACAAAAAGGGACATGATAATTGGATTCTAAGCCAGGTATTGTGAGCAAGAGGAAAGAAGATTTGGAAAGCGAGAGGATGCGAGAGGGCCAAGAAAGGCAACATGTAGATGACCCAAGCATTCTTGAACACATTATTTCTCAGCACCCCTTGCACAATTGGATCCACTACTGTTTTGCCCTTCTAGCATGGGATTTTCGAGGCTGGGTTGTGCCAAATTTGAATACAGTGCTGCCAGAGGAGGAAGAAATACCCATTTCATAAAATGCACCTGCACATGGGAATGATGGGAATGTCTAGAGGAGCTCCAACATATTTTCCTTGTCAAAATGCATGTAATCCTGACAATTCTTGTGAGACAATGTTGCCAGGAATTCAGCCATTTTTTGTCCTATTTTTGTGAACAAAATTCAGTATTGTGCTGCAAATTTCAATCCTCACTTGTTTCTACCTGAACAATATAGCATTGCAATACATCCAGTATTGTGACAAGTATTCTTGCTCTTATTTATTCAAATTCCATAGAACAACATGGATTACATAGCTACATTGAGTACATGAATTGTCAAACAAATCCCCTTGTCAACAGGGCAACAACCACATACACCAGCAGACACACAACACCTAAGACAACAATGCTAGCTTCCTTCTTCTCCCTCCACTTCATATCTGCTTTGTGATCCCTCAAAAGTTTCTTCTTCTCCAACTTCATCCTCTGCATCTCACATTCCAGATCAGTAACAACATTCTCCAGCCTCAAATTTTCTACTGCTACTTTTCTCATCACACAAGAAGAACTGCAACTGCAAAAGCTCTGCTTCTGCCCATCAACATTGCCAGCATCCATCGATTTCTGCACAGCTACCTGAAATACAGTACAAACAGAGCAAATTCAGTGTCTCTGTCCTCTAATTTGCAACAAATTCAGAGCAAATTCATTCAAAACGCACCATACCTTGCCATCCCAGAGCACCTCTGCGGTTGCTCGCCACTGTTCGCCCGCGCCAGTGCTCGAGCTTGCTCCGCCGGGATAAACGCCACGCCGGTGGTCTGCTCTAGCTTCTTCCTCCATTCCACCTACGCGCCGCTGCTGGAACTGCCTCGCCCGCGCCGTCACCGGTCCGCTGCGCCGCCGTCGCCTTGGAGAGAAAACGATTTGGGAACTAGGGTTAGGGCCGAATATTCTTTCGCATATTCCCTTCCCGCCCAGCGTCAAAATAGGGGTCAGTTTGACGAACTCAACAAATTCCAGGGGGGAGATTCACAAAAATGCCTAACCCACACGCCTTGTTCATTCGCCAGCATGGCAAGTCAAATGGCAAGTTCTCATTGGTTGTGGATGTTTTTGAACCCGACTTACAAGTTCATGTACCACCTGCCCCCATTTTTCAACTATTTGGGTGTGTTTGCACGTCGAGGACAACTTCGTGTATGTCCCATGCAATTACCACTTTTTTAAGTATGACCAAGTTTATACACAAAATATAAATATTTACAGTACTAAATCAACATGAATAGATTCATCATTTTTTTAATATATCCATTTGATATTGTAGATGTAAATATATTTTTCTAAATATTTGATTAAAGTTACTAAAGTTTAACTTTTAACCAGTCCTTAAACACTATACATTTTTGGGACCGAGGGAGTATTAATGAAACACGTGATTGGTTGCTCTAAGAGAAAGTACAATAAGGTCTAGTCAGCTGGCTACAAAGATTAAAATAATATATTTGTGTCTAGTTGGAGGAGAGAGAAGAGGAGAGAGAATGTGAGTGGGCTCTTATGCAAGAGCTAGCTGTAGCACGTGCTCCTAGGCAAGGTGTGTGAATGAAAGGTGGGTCATCTATTGAAAAAGTAGTACATTCTTATAGCCAACTATTGTACTTGTTGGCTATATGTTGGCTATAGATGACATGGCATCTTGCTTATAGCCAACAACCGGCTATACTATTGGAGTTGCTCTAAGAGCATCTCCACTCGTTTGCCCCCCCCCCACGCCGAAATCCGGGGTAATTTACGTCCGGATTGGACGTAAATTTGGCGTGGGCAGGACCAGTTTCCCAGCCGCGATCTCAGGCGAAGACCCCGATCTAAATTTGAAAAACGAAAACTTGACGAAATACGTCTAAAAACGATTGAATTTAGACTAAATTTAATGATATTTACTATATAGAGGGCGAAGTTCATACATAGAGGCCGAGTTCGAATATATTTCGACTTCGGCCGGGGGATACAAATTAAAATATTAAAACACGGCGCTCTACATGTCGAAATGGCGGTAGAACACCGTGTAGTCCTCGTCGCCGTCGCCGCCATCATCGAAACGCAGTGGCGCCGTTGGCGCCTGGCTGCTGGTGCCCTGGCCGGGGTCTCCCCACCGGCCACCGTCGCGCGGCGGGGATGGCGAGGGCCTGTACCAGTCGTCGTCGGACTCCTCGAGGTCGATGACGGGCACGGGGACACCGGATGGAGGAGTCGCAGGCCGGCGGTAGCGAGCGACGTCCTCGAGGAGCCGAGCCTGCCGCTCCGCCTCCTCCTTCTCCCACTGCTCCCTCGACCGGGCGCGGGCCCGGTCGAGGGGCATGGCGTTGTCGGCGGGGACGAGGTCCTGGAGGGACCTCGCCATGACGGCCTCGAGGATCGCGGCGTCCTCAGCGTCGTTGACCTCCTCCACCTTCACCTTCGCTGGCTTGCGCTTCCGCTCGCCAGAGGTGTCTGGTTCGCGCTTGGGGCGGAGGCGTCCTCGTGTCGTCGAGGGCTCGCGGATGACGATCCCGCCGCTGCTGTGCGCACGATTGCTCGGCGGGGAAGGCGGCTCCGTTTTCACCGGCGCCCATGATGGCGCCGACCTGGAGATCGGCGTCGACCTCGACGCCGAGCCGGACGATGACGAGCTGGTAGCCATGCGCCGTGGCTGCCAGCTGCTACCCCGGTGGCGGCTGGCTGATGCCCTCGACAGCGGGGGCATCGTCAGAAGGGGATAGTTGCCGCCCTCGATGTGTTCGAGGACGGCCTCGAGCGTCCGACCCGGTGCGCTCCACCAACGCCGGCGCCCCGCGACATTGTTGCGCGGAGGCGGAGGCGGCGGGCCGTCGTAGGAGGCGAGCTCCCGCTCCCACCGCTGCAGGAAGTAGGAGTTCCACGCCGTGTAGTTGTCGGGGTGGTAGCGCGGCTCGACGCGGTCCTGGTCCGACAAGGTCAGCCGGACCTCCTCGATGGCGACGTCGAGGGCGTTTCCCTGGGGCGGCGACGGGATTGGCACGCCGCCCGCACTTAGCCACCATCCGCCGCCGGGAGGCCTCGTGTCCGGCGGGCAGGGGTACCCCGCCTGGTGGAGGAGGTGTCCCTCCCACGCGTGGAGCGACCGGCGGGGAAAGCCGTTGTTAGCCGCGCCGTCTTCGTCGTTGAACGCCATGAATCTCGTCGAGGGGAGAGGGGGAGAGTGGTGCTACGCATCGCCTCCACCCTGCCTCCGCCGTGCCTACCCAGCCACGCCGCCGACCAACATTGCGTCACACCTTCCGCCTTGACAAGACGCCTCCCTCTCGGCCCCGACGTCGCCGCCCTACCACCGATCTGCCGCCGACGCCCTCCAACCACCTGCCGCTGCCCTGGACCACGGCCGCCGTCGGAGCCCTGCTAGCCGCCTCGCCGCTGAAGCCTTCCAAGGGATCCCTGCAAGCCGCCTCCGCAGCCCTTGACGCCTGACGCCCGCCGCCGGAGCCCTCAAGCCGCCACAAGATCCTTGGACGCCGCCGCCGCAGCCCTGCACGCGGCCGCTGCTTCACTGCCCGTCCACCACCGGATGTGGCAGTTTGGGGCGCTAGGCTCGCCTTCAACATCTCGGATGTGGTAGGTACCATGTGCAAATAGAGGCATCAAATTGTGATTCTGTTGGTTCAAGCACGAATCCTGAAAGTTTCATGCTTATCTTGTGGAATTGATAGATGCCGTAGACAGCCAGTCGGTCGACAATATCCTCAGTCGCGTGCAATGTCGCAATGGCATTCTAGTTCATGCCCAATCTCACCGGTCGATGCATGCTTAAAAAGTTAGTATCCAGATCATCTGCATCGCATTTTTTTTTCTCCTTTGAGAACTAGTTCTAAGTTCATTGGACATTTTGGTCACTAGGTGCTTACTGCTGCCTTTAATTTGATTGGTACGAGAGGGCAAGGAAATGGAATAAGGTTGGTGTGCATTGCTGTATTACTTCTTCATCTATATGGATTTTGTTTCGGTCATGTTACTTGTCCTCCGTACTACAGCTAGATCACAGTGGCTGTGCATATGTAAATTTTGGTCACCCTCAATGCTAGAGCAGTGAGGGAGCAATTGATAGAGATTGTCCAACTGTCCGCCTCTCCACTATTGCTAAATGTTGCCGCAACATTGAATACACTGTCTCGAGTGTCGGTTCTACCATGTAAACAAAAGAAAGATCCCACTTCGTTATTGCTGAATGTTATCATTGAGTTACATTATTGGTTTGCATTGCGGGTTATTGGTTGAGTGATTCTCTCTTTTCTTTCTACTGCCATCTATCTTAATTTTTTTGTTTATTATGTGACACCTTGAGGCCATAGAGAGTGAGGAGGAGGCACTGCATCAGTCTTCCTACATCTATGTGTCAGTAGCAGGCAGAAGAAGGTGACATAATAAGGGGATCATCAGATGATGTGCTTCCATAAAGAAAGGGCAATCAATCAATTACGGATGCCGTGGGGTTGTTCCACCTCCTATGAGGAGGGACTGTCAAGGTAATCACTTTGATTTGATCTCTTGGTTTATGTTCTGATGGTTACGAGTATGCACTCAGTAAAGTAGTTATATATTTTGTACTGAATGCTCTCATAATAAAATAAAATAGGCTAACCTCTAAGTTTTGAGATTGAGCATGGCATGCTATATGCTGCCATTTCCTTGAATCATTTATAAAGTACATTAACAGCCTAATTTTGGTAACAAAAATGAATTGAGGCATAATGATTGCATAGCAGACTATTTTTAATTGCAATTTGAACTTCAGTCGATGTATTAGTTTTACATAGATAAGTATCACCTGTAAAGCTATGTTTTGTTCAGATATGATTTGGAGTTACTTTTCAATAGCTATTACTTCTGAAATTCCATCTCAACATTACGAGATTACCATCCTTTGTTGTTTCTTTTGCCAATCCAGTCTGTTCATTGCTCCGTCCATCCTTGAATGCTGGTAGAGCTTGCATGAAACTTTATTATTATTGTGGTTTAAAATCCTGGTATGTTTATGTTCTTGTTTCATACTCTTATTTGCTAGGCCACTCTACTAGATGTATTGACCAAATATGTTTTAAAATTTTCATTCTTATGCATATGTATCAATTATTTTTGCGAGGTATCGAAGAAGCTGTAAAAGGAGAATCCAACCGGCTTCAACAATCCTTTGGATAGTTTTAGCTTTTAGTGTTATGCTCCCAAGTCCAAGCCTCAAAATTGCAGTTTATCTTCTTTTTAGAATCTTGGAGGTTTGTACTTTGTGTGTACCCTAGAATTATATTTTTGTTATGAAGCTAGTTGTTTTTGTATGTATATGGCACAAACCACAGTTGGTGATCCCTTAGGACATATTTCCTACCAGATTTGAGTGCCCTCTTTAAAGGGTCTTCTATAATAGATAGGTCATGGTGTGGTGATCTGAAGCAATAATTTCTCATGTAATGGTACGGTTAAGGGTTTATAGGAAGGGTATTATTTTAAAATGCTAAATGCGTAATTCAATTTTTCTGTTCTGAACCACATCTCTTGTGTACGATGAAATCAGTGAGTTTGGCGTTTCAATTTTAAAGTGGAAATGTTGCATTTGGTATCATATGAAATTTTTGTAATTCTAACATATTTTAAGTCAACACGTGCATTGCATGTGCCCAATTGCTAGTTCATTAAAGGTCCGACAAGACATAATACATCTACTAGATGAGAAAATTTTGCTACTGACCTGTTTCTAGCAAACGAGCACTACGGTGGTTAGTTATCCATCGCAGAGGTCAGATTTGTTAGTCAACTTAACAACTAAACTTAACATCAGACCATAGAGGTTCACTGCCTAGATTTATCTGAAGAATTCTTGACTCTTCTTTTTTCACGTGGAGAACTCCCGACTCTTAAGTAAACGTGAATGCAGGATTGCAAGGGAACAGAGGGGGAGGGAAGATTAAGAACACCAGCGACGAATGGAAGGAGGCACCAACATGGATGGAGGAGACAATGACGAGGGGCCACCGCTTCCGGGTTCATCTCGGCAACCGCACAGTAGGTGACGCCATGGATGGTCGTGATCCTGCGGCGAAGGAGGAAGTCGCCGCCGGCCGGACGCCCCTGATGCTGCTCCTCCTGTACAGTCCAGCCGGCTCTTCCTCTTTGGTCGTCTCCCTGTCGTTGATCCTGTCTGGTGCAAGCTTCTCAGCACAATCTCCCCTTTGATCCATTTCCAAAGGTACTGAAGATAAATCCACCACGATCTTGTTCTTTGTTCCTCCCTGATGTTGAATTGACCCAATACTTTCCAATCCAAACGGTAGTTTGCTACTAGAAACACTTAGCTTTGTAGGCAACATTTTTCCTGAACCTAGGAAAATTAGCATTCTTATGTGTCTTTACAAGTAAAGACATTTCCATTGCTCCAAACGGGGCCTTAGGACACCTATACCACTAAGTTTTGGTAACTGGTACTAACAAGGACTGCTAGATGTGTTCCCCATATTTAATTAGGGGTGCATAAAATTCCTCAGTAATCTCTAGGAAATTTAGTGTGTCTCTGCGTCACTGCATGCCATGGTGCACAACAGTGTGGAGTGTTGACATTATCACCATTGGCACTCAAGAAACTGGTCATGACTAGTACAACCGGTAAGGAAAAAGTTGCCACCGCCTCTGATCGACATCAGTGACAGCTCTTAACCTGTTTGCTGATGTGTGCTTTGTGCAAATATCTGAAGTCCAGGAACTGGGTGTGCCAATGACTGAAATTGAGCACCTGATGGTGAGGGGAGAGAGCTACTATCTCTGTTACCCCAGTTTCTCTACGAAGACACAGTAAGTACTAGTGCAGGACAGAGTAGCTGGGTAATTATTTTATCACTAATCATTGAGCAAACAATAGTACTAAGAGTCTACGATGGCTCTAGCCTTTTCAGTTTTCTCTGGTCAGCACTTCTTCTAAACCTTAGTGGAATCCTCATATTCCCCTTCCTTTCGTTACCATTGCCTTGAGGCAACCTTAGTGGGATGGCTGATTTGTTTCAACTCATTGGTTTGTAATATCTGCAAACTGAACTCGTTGCTCTTTTCCGAGGAAAGACGTTGGTTATTTCCAAGGACTACCCAAATTTCTCCTAGTACTTTCATCTTGCACTGGGCTCTTCCTTCTGTGATAAAGATACAAGACTATCCACTCATTTATCCTTCTCATGTACCATTCATCCACCTTCTTTCTCTGGCGGGTGTGTTTACTCCAAGAGCAATGCATAGATCATGAGCAACCTTGAAGGTACATGCATTTAATATTGTATTAATTAGAAGATCAAACATGTTCTTTAAATAATATCACTTATTACCCCTGCTCAAACTTTCTGTTTTTCTGTAGATTTGATGTACCAGGATAGAATTGGTACTAAGGCTGAGCGTTCACTTTTGCAAATATACTTTTTGTGAAAGATTGGAGTAAAACTACATGAACAGAAATGGCAGAGATCACTCTTATTCTGGTCATACAAAAGTTAGGCATAGCTGTGGCAGGAGAGACGCTAAAGTTAGCTAAACCATTGCTTGGAAGGAAAGATGAGTTATTGCTTGCACTCCCAGCTAACATGAAACAGATAAAAGAGGAACTTGAGATTATTAATGCATTTGTTAAAGAAATAGGCACCAAGGTCTGTAAAGGTGAAGTGGTAGAAACTTGGATAGGTCAAGTCCGAAGGTTGGCGTTTGACATGGAAGATGTTGTGGATCAGTTTATGTACTGCATCTGCTTTAGTAGCAACATCATCAAGTGAAATGAGAGACCGAGGCTTCTTGAAAATCTTCTTCAGATGAGCCCATGAACCTGTCATTTTGTCCTTTCAAGAAGAAAACACCGCTGGACCAAACCAATTGCTGGCGTGAGTGATATTCCCACAACCAGCTATGAGAATGAACAGCTTTTTTATCTACCTGGGCATGATCGTTCAATCAATGATGATGAACTTATAGGTATTTATGAAAAAAAAGAAACCTTGATTGAAATGCTGCACTCCGAAGAACTTTCCATGCGAGTTGTTGCTGTCTGGGGTATGGGCGGCATAGGAAAAAGCACTCTTATCAACAATGTGTACACAAATGAATTATCCCATTTTGGCTGTCATGCATGGGTGTCTATCTCTCAGTCGTATAAACTGGATGATGTTTGGAGAAACATGCTGAGAGAACTCACAAAAGATAATAGAGAATTTGATACTCAAAAGATGAATGGTGCAGAATTGCGAGTGGAACTGAAGAAAATTCTGGCTAAAGAGCGGTACCTGATCATATTGGATGATGTGTGGAGACCAGCAGATTTTCTAAAAATCACAGAGGTTCTTGTCGATAATGGCCTGGGAAGCAGGGTAATAATAACTACACGGATTGAAGATGTAGCTTCAAGAGCTGAAGATGGCTATAAGATTAAAGTAGAGCCTCTGAGTGACAATGATGGATGGCTTCTGTTTTGAGGAAGGCATTTCCAAACATCGAAAACCATAATTGTCCTCCAGAATTATGTGAGTATGGTAAATCTATAGTGGGGAAATGTGATGGTTTGCCATTAGCTCTCGTGGCAATAGGAAGCTTATTGTCACTCAATACCAAGAGTAATAAAAAGTGGAGGACTTTTTATGAACAGCTTGTTTCAGAGCTAAACATCAATGAGAACCTAAACCGTGTGGAAAAAATTCTGAATCTAAGCTATAAGTTCCTGCCAAATTATTTGAAGAACTGTTTCTTGCATTGTGCAATGTTCCCAGAAGACTTTCTACTCCACAGAAAAAGGTTGATTAGATTGTGGATTGCTGAAGGACTTGTTGAACAGAGAGGAGCATCCAACATAGAAGATGTTGCTGAAGGCTATCTGATAGAACTTGTCCAACGAAGCATGCTCCAAGTTGTAAATAGGAACAGCTTTGACAGGATTAGATGTCTTCGGATGCATGATCTTGTGCGTGACCTAGCCATTTCTCAATGTAAAAAAGAGAGTTTCTGTGCAGTTTATGACGACACCCATGGAGTGGTGGTACAACTGGGCTTAGAACCTCGTCGTCTGGCGGTGGTCCGCTGCAACAATAACATTCGATCAAGCATAGACCCAACAAGGCTTCGCACCTTCATATCATTCGACAGTAGCATGGCATTGTCTTCATGGTGTTCTTTTATTCCCACGGAATCCAAGTTTCTTGCCGTACTGGACTTATCAGGTTTGCCTATTGAGACTATTCCACATTCAATTGGAGAGTTATTCAACCTGAGGTATTTTTGCCTGAATGACACCAATGTGAAGTTGCTCCCAAAATCCATGAAGAAGCTTCACAATTTACAAACACTGAGTCTTGAACGTACAAACTTGCTGAAAGTCCCCAAAGAGTTTTCAAATCTAATGAAATTGCGCCACTTGCTTATTTGGAAATTGCTAGATGAAACATATACAAGTTTCCATAATTGGGAATCTGTGGAACCATTTGAGGGCTTGTGGAGATTGAATGAATTGCAATCTTTGAATGAAATTCGTGCCACTAAAGTCTTTGTTGCAGAACTAGGAAATTTATCCCGCCTGAGGAGCCTTTACATTACATATGTAAGGAGTAGCCAGTGTGCACAAATGTGCGACTCATTGTCAAAGTTGCACCATCTGTCAAATTTAAACATAAGAGCATACAACGAAGATGAGACGCTCCTGCTAGAAGATTTGACGATGCCAAACCCTCTCGAAAAGCTCAGTTTCGTAGGGCGATTGTCAGAGGGAACTTTGAAATCTCCATTTTTCTCAACTCATGGAAATCGTCTTCTGAATATGGAGCTATTATGGTGTCAGCTCGCTGAGAATCCAGCGGCACAGCTCTTTGAATTGTCAAATTTAACAGAGTTACATCTTAAAAGGGCGTATACTGGACAGCAGCTAAATTTTCATGTAGAATGGTTTCAACATTTGAAGAAGGTTGTTTTGTCAGATCTGCCACAAGTCAATCAAATATGCATACATGAGGGTGCATTGGTCAGTCTTGAATATCTTCTAATCGATAACCTCAAGGAATTACGTGAGGTCCCTACTGGTATCAAATTTCTCAATTCCATCAAGGAAGCATATTTTACTAGGATGCATCCTGATTTCATTCATCAGATGGGAAAAGTAGACCATATTCCGAAGGTCCACTGGTCAGCACAAGGTAAGTTTAGATCATCTAACATTGGGTAACCAGTTTACAGAGAACATATGTGGTCCACAAGACTTTTGGTGCACCTGAGCTCTGAAGCAAAAAAAGTCGTGGAAAATCTGAATATTTTTTACCATATAAATAAAATATATGAAGGTCATCGAAATTCAAACCCTCTTGAGAAAACAATTCAGCTATGGTAGTGTTTAATTAATGGGCTCAGATGTCTACCTAATTTTAATTAACTACATTCATATGATGATTTGCCGTTTTTATTTTTCAAGTTGTGAGTCGAAATTCAAATGAAAGTTCTGTGACAGTGTAGATGGATATTGTGTGTATGGATTTTTTTTTTTCAAATTATTTACATCTTAGAAGGTAGTTTCGAGTTCGGGTGCATTAGAAAGCTAGATGCACTTGATACATTTTACAAGAGTTTTTGCTAGAATACTATACATATTACAAGAGTAACTTCGGTCACCTGAAAGTATTTTGCTATACTTGCCCACTGTCCAGAACCTATTCAATGAGCAAGCATACAAAACCATGTTAGTAAATTTGTAATCAGGTTGATATAGCAAATTATAGACACCACAAAGGAATTCCCAGAGGATAGATCTCGGTCTTATGCTCCTTTTCTACATGAAATGCAGGAGTGTCCACCCTTCAAACACAGGACGGTAACCTGCCTGCATCAGCCAGCAACAACAACCCACAATGGCGCATTTTAGGTGGCGGTTGGGTTTTCATCTAACGGCGGCTGCGCATTAACGATGGTCTGGATGATGAATTACCAGCTTGGCATGAGAAAATGATTGATCCGTTCCCCACAGCTCTGATCAATGCCTGACTTTCTGTGAATTGATAGTGCTTCAGTAGAAGAACAATTTCCCGTGTGGTTTCGTTTGTATAGTGCTTCTGAAGCACAGGAAATGATTATCTATAACAAAGCGATGCATGTAATAGTATTCGAAACAACGGTACATTGTTGATATGTAAAGTTATTTATTGAATTGAACAAGTTTGAGTTTCCATTTGAAATGTTTTTGTGACCATGGCCCTGTTTGGTTTGGTTCATGTGACAATGGTCCTCTGATATCTGAGCAGATGACCTAATCCTGCTATTATCTCTGCCCAGGTTGTCGGATGGGAGATGCAACCCTATATCAGTAGTATTTTTTTTTCAAGACAATCTTTATCTTATTAATATTTTTAGACAATCTTTATCTTATTAATATTTTTGAGACAATCTTTATCTTATTAGTTTTTTCGAAGTTGGTCTTCTGGGTCTTTGACCCGTTGATCCAGGTGACAAATATTTCTAGTGGCATGTAGTAACATTTTTCCCCCTTCGAGAGCACATGCATGCCAGTCAAAGATTAAGAAAGTATTTCCGAATATCCGAAGCAAAACTTACATCATACCAGCTGTGAGGAATTCATCACAATATTAATCCTTGGTTCATAAACTGACATCCAAATCAGTTACTGCAACAATCCTAGTCACAAGTTACAAGACACCGTGCCTTGTAGGTTCATAGATAAATTGTTGTCACACGTCCAAAATCATAATGCTAGAATGACCGAGACCATGGATAAACCCATGAATCTCACTAAATTTCTTTTTGAACAAACTACTTTGTGTAAGTAAGCACAAGGATTTGAACCCGGCCTAGTATCAAGCTGAAGGGTCAGCACAGTTGCTGAACCATGGTCGCCGGAGCGCGGTGGTCGCCGATAGCCTCCTGTCGATGTTGCATGAGAGTAGGCCCTTGAGTACTTCGAAACCTTGTTCGGAGAGAAGGTCCTCCGGGAAGTGATCTCGCAGCTTGTTGCGGGCGATGACATGTGGCGGCGTTACCAGCTTCCCGGCGAGCGGCAAGGATTTGTAGGCAGGCCAGGTCGTAAATAACGGCACTCCCAGGACGCGGAAGATATCGAGGAGCGCCTCAGCATCGTCATCCGCGTAGAAGAGGGGCTCGCCGGTGAGGAGCTCGGCCATGACGCAGCCGAGCGACCACATGTCAGCCATGGCGTCATAGTCGGTCTGCCCGAGGAGCACCTCGGGTGCCATGTACCCGTACGTGCCGCGTCTCCCGTAGGGCGGAGGCTCGCAGTGCTTGACGTCCTCCTCGATGCCGCCAGGGCCGACGAGTATGTTCTCCAGCTTGATGTCGCGGTGCACGACGCGGCGCCGGTGCATGTGCTTGGCGCCGGCGAGGAGCTCCGGCATGATGCAGCGCACCTGGGGCTCCGTGAACGGCCGGCTGTGGCGGTGCTGGTGGAGGACGTCGTAGAGGCTGGGCCCGACGCAGTCCATGACGATGGAGAGCTTCCCACCGACGATGGCGTCGAGCGCGATCGCCTGGAGCTCGACCAAGGCGGGATGGCCGTGGCACTTGGCGAGGAAGGCGGCCTCCTGCAGCATGTGGCCGTCGCTGCAGGCGCAGCTGATGCCGTCGTCTTCGTGCTTGCAGCGAAGCGGCTTCTTGAGGGCGAAGGTGGTGCCGGTGCAGCGTAGGCGCGCCTCGACGACGCCACCGCTCGCGCCCTGGCCGAGCTCGCGCGTCTCCTCGTAGTCGTCGGAGCTCCAAAGACGCGACCTCTTGCAGATCGTTAGCTCCGGGGCACCGCAGCGCTCGTTCACCGCGAGTCGGCATCCTCGGTGTAGGCGCGCTTGATTCCCATCTTGGACGGAGGTGAAGCAAATCGAGCAGAAACGACGTGCTGAGGAAACGAGGACAGGTAGCGTTGGTACATATTGAGCTTCGGAGGCTCAGCAAGACGAGCTCTAGTTGAACTCGGATTTGGAGCCAGAGAACCTTGAGCGCGACTGCAACTGGGAGACGCGTTCAAGTTCGGATTCGGAATCCGAGGGGAAGTCGAATACTAACATATTGCAACTTCAGAAAATTGTCAGGATCACAGCACCGTCTCCTACTCTGCTTGCCGTGTTCTAACATTATTGAGCTTGAACAGAAACGTTTCGGCCCATCTTATCGCTCCCCGGGGGCGACGGTGTTGGGGCTGCATCTGGTAGCCCCATCTTCTTCCCACTCTCTCTCTCACAAGGAAATTCTCTCTCAAACTCCTCACTTTTTCTCACACATGGACACATGCAGCCAAGGGAAGAAGTACAAGCTTTGCAAAGAACACTCTCCCTTGACATCCTTACTCTTTCTCCTTGTTTGTCTCTTGGATTCTCTCCAATAACTAGACCACTAAAATATGACAAGATTAATTAGCTAACAGACGGCGGCCTCAGGTGGTGTGGCGGTGGCGACTACGGCGGCTAGTGGCATCCGCGGGTTCGTGCCGTCATCCTTAGCCGCGTGGCGGTCGTGGCGTGGTGGCTTCTCCGCTGCCCACTAGCCATATCAGAAGGTCCATTTGTTTCCCAGTTCTCTTCCCCAACAGCGTTGGTCGCCGGCTCCCGTGCGGAATCCGAGGATGGTTTGGGGGGTGGTGGTGTGAGACCGGACCGGGAGAAATCCCTGGTTGGTTGGACCTTCTGTGGCTTGACGATGCCCTAGGCCGCCGTGCTTCGTCTTGAGGCGCAACTGAGGTCTCGTTTCTCCCTACCCCGGCCTTGTTCCCTAGTGAAAACAAACACTCCTCTAGATTGGGCGACGACGGTGTATTGGGCGTCGCTTCCTCCTTGGGGCGTCGCTGGGGAAACGGTGGGCGCCGGTTGAGGGCGGCTGCGGTCTTCAGTCTGGGCCAGCTCATCTTGGGTGATTGCATCAGCTTTGGCGAGGTTTCTCTGGTTCTAACCAGGTTGGCATGTGGTATGTATCCTCCATAGCTCAGGGGAACGCATCCGACATCTGAATGTACGGCTTCCTTCGAGCGAGGACGAGAGAGAAGGGATCACTCTTCAGTAAGCGGGTCTCTGGAACCTGTGCTGCTTCTTGCTTGGTGGCTTTGATATCGACAATTATGCTTCTTGTTTATCTTGTGTTTTTGGTGTTCGTTGTGTTGAAATCTGGTTAGCACCCTTTATCAAAACTCGGACTGGGAGTCAGAGAAGGCGTTGCTTTCCTTGAGCGCTACTGCAATGGGAGATCGACGCGTTCAGATTAGTAATCCGACAGTGAATGGCTTACTGCACCCATCTCCTACTCTGCTCTTCGTCTCATCTCCCCTGCTATGTTGTGTTCGAATTTTATGTTTATGACAACAGCAGCAGTTCTAACTTCCAATGCCCAAACAGCAGTATACATGTCATAACTCGTACTCCATATATTCCATAATTCTTGTGGCATATTCGGACCCATTCCATAATTCTTGTCGCATATTCAGATGTACACAAGTCATAACTCGTACTCCATCCATTCCATAATTCTAGATATACCCGAATTATGAAAGAGGGAGTACTAATTTTCTTGCAAAAGGGGGCCGTAACAGATCAAGAAAGTCTTGCAGCAAGACTTGAAGCACAAACGAAGCCAGTTACATCAGGTTCAGGCTCATCATTGTACCAGTGATAAACCCAGATAATAACTGCATACACTTTTGAGAACCTCAAGACAGCTCCATTGCAAAATGAGGCTTTGCTGTCTACAGGTGTTTTCTCAAACTACTTACTAGATAGGAGAAAGAAAACAGCATTGCTTGGGCTGTTCTCGACTCGTGGTCAGTGTTTGCCACGCAAAATGGCCCTAACTGTACATCATCAACAAAAGAACATCTCAAGTCGAAAGTTGCTCGTCTTGGAAGGTCAGAGTTTCTCTGCTCAGTGAACCCTTACAGCAGCAGCAGAGACACAGCCTTCGCAACGATCCTTCACTGGCTGCCGTAGTGCGCAATCAACATCTCCAGCCTAGCCCGCCTCTGCACAGATTCCATGTAGCGATGTTCAAGGGACAGCATATGCTGTCTGTGAATTTCATACTCTCTTTGCAGACCCTGGTATCCTCCGGGTGAGTAAGAGTAGTCACCTCCCCATGGTGGCACAACTGGAGGCTGCTCCCGATTTGCAAGGACTCTACTCGTTGGTGGATGAAAGCCGCATTGAGTGGGCAAAACATTCAGTGGTTGCCCTCTGCACATTGGCTGTACCATGTCCTGCTGCTGGTGGAAGTAAGGAGCTCTTTCTGCCCCAGAAAAGTTGACTGTAAAACCTGGATGTTCCATTGGAGCAACTCCAAAGGGGTGAGGAACAAATGGTATTGGCATGTGAACTGCGTTGACTGGAGGAAAATGTGTCCGAGGCCAGGCTGGAGCAAGTGGGCGCCGATTAAATTGGCTCATGCCAGTTGCCGATACGCCTGGATAGAATTTGTTGTTGCCAAGGAATGAGATTGAGCCAACCCTGCTTCCATGCGCTTTCTTCAGCTTCTTTACATCTCGGAGGCAGAACATGAAAGTGCAGCATGGACCTAGGGCAAAAGGTTGATCGCACTTTGCACTATCTCCTCTCTTTTGGTTATAACCAGGGTAGTCTTCCTTAGAAAAAGGAACTGTCTGAACCCTAGTAAGACCAGAGTCATAGGCCAGTTGCTCGATATCCCATGAGTCATAAGGACGTCCTGTCTTGTGGGTAACGTGGGTTTCACCATAGGGCCGAAGCAGGTACCGCGCATTTGCAAAGAACCCATGCACCAGCTGCTTGTGCGCGCTACATGTCAAAACAAACTTGTTAATGAGAAATTGACTAAGAAACCAAAGGTCCTAAAAGCCTGTTAAAGCCTCAAACTTTAAGAATGTTCTTTGCCTAACTGAACTCAATGAGGAACCATCAGTTAATTACCATTGGCACACACACATTTAAATTCTTATGGCCAATCTTACCGATCTTAGTTCGTATGGGAAGAAAACATTTGCTTACAAGTTACAAAAATAATGCCATGTTATAGTCCAAATGTCTTTGATTAGTGGGTAATACAGAGTACTAAGTGATGCATAAAGAGATTTTGCATGAAGGTTCAGGAATTCAACAGAAATGTTCTTAGTTTATTATGCTTGAATTGAATGTTCCATGTGATCTTTCCGTCTATATGACAAGATAAGATGTCATCTTTATTTGATACAATCTTTGTAACACTGTAACTTAATTAAAATGCTATTTATTATTATCATAAGATATAGATATAATGCATTTCAGACAATGAGACTATGCAATGTGGGTGATCTCATACTTAAGTTAAGCACTGATAGACAGTCATTAGCACATAACCAAAAAATATATAAAATAAGGACTTCTGACAGGTTCCATACTACCCACAGTGATGATGACTCATACACAGATTCAGCCCTATAGATACAAAATCAAACTGAAACCAAAGAAACTCAGGAAGACCAACTATCATACAATCAGTCCACATGAAAAATGAGAGCGGCTATGTAATCCATGAATTAAGCAATCATTAGTACACATACTTGATGACATGCAGCTGATCCTCTTTTCCTTTGAACCCAGCATGGGGAAAATTAAAGACAATGCGATCAAAATGTCTCATGTTCAGACATGAGTGAAGCTTCATCCTTTTTGCATCAACGCCATGCAAAACTGTGCCCCCCAATCTTTTCAGTTCTGCTACATTAGCTTCAGCTTTGCCATACTTGCTCGTTAGAACCCCTGTAAAAGAGGATACCAAACAAGAATGCAGAGACAAAACATAAGATTATCTAGAAATGGTAGCGGAAATGAAGATAACAGCATTTATCCATGTGAGCTTCGTAATTAGGAGTGAAGCAAATAAGAAATTGGAAGAGTAAAAACTATTTAAATACAACAACTTCATACAAGAATGTAACATAAAGTGGCTGTGACATGGAATGAAATCAATATACATTTTTTGAGTTAACCTGATGCCTGATATGTTTTCACTGTGTTGTTCTCATTCATTTCAGTTTCTTGCTCAAAGACCATTTTGTCATAGTGGTTGAGCCTCCCTTGACACGAACAAGTTGCAAAAAATAAACTAATGGTCCGGTAGTGGTTTGGGCAGCAAGGTGTATAACTATGTCAAACAAACCTTACCATAAAATCTGTCATCAGCAAAATAGGGGATCTCAGCCTAAAAGGATAAACAGACAATTTCTAGCAGTGAGAGGCCATATGGCATCCAATTTCTGGCAGTAAGAAACAGTAGGGCACACAAATTGGAAAATTTCCTCATACATCACAATTAGATTCAGTGAGATAATAGAAAGTGCTTACAAAAATCAATAATGTTCCAATGTACAATAATCAATTGACTAACACGTTGTCTCTCCATACAGCTGAGGTAGAATTATCACCACCTCATTTTAAATCATATTGCATTAGTTCCTTTGTCACAGAATGAAATGCAAGTAAAGTCAATTTAAGGTAGCTTTGATGCGATGGGGTATGTTTGGTTTACTGCTGACGCTGACCGTACCAACTTGACGGGGCTTTCCCGAGAGATATGGCTTTCGTTTGGAACACCGCCAAAATATTGGTTTGCCCGCACGCCCACGCTTCTACCGAGTAAATCTCGCCAACGCCTCAGCGCGCCGAGGGCACACAAATCATTCGCCAAAAATGTTGGCAGCTGAAATTTCGGCTGGGCTAGTTGTGGCTTAAACCAAAGACACCCTATGTTACTAACCGAGTGAAGTGCATCAAAGCCTTCTTCAACTAGCAGAAGATACTTTGTTCTCTTAGAAGCATCAAATCTACACGTGGTATTCTACTACTAGTATGTACACTACACCCGCCATGGTTCCATTTATTCGACATGGCACAAAATAGCCAAAACGTAGCATCATCTACTAGAGTATTAGCATTAACACAAAACGAACATCTGGCCACATCACAAGCAGAAAGAGACAGCGGAAAGGAGATCGAACCATAAGAGTCCAGGGACGTGGCGACGAGGTTCTCTCCGGAGCCGAAGGCGGTGGCGAGCGCCAGCGAGAAGGAGAAGTCCCCGTCTCCGACGATGAGTATGCTCTGCGCGGAGGAATAGTGCTTGAGCCACTTGACCCCGTCCTCGCCCTTCTCCGCGTTGCCAGTCCCCTTCACGGCGACCGGCTGCACCCCTTCCACCACCCCGTCGATGAAGATCAGCGGAACCCAATCGAGGGCTTCCTTCTTTCCCACCGCAGTCGCGTCCAGCAGTGGCCTTTTCTCCCCGCCTCCGGCCGCTGCGGCCACCGGAAACCCTAGCAGCGGCGCCTCGCCCTCCCCGTTGACGGCGATCACCGGAACCCTCGCCGCGCCCTTCACCCCCACCCTCACCCCCGCCTCCACTGGCGCCTCTCGGCCGCCGCCGCCGCCTCCGGCCTTCGCCGGGCGCCGTGGCCGCCGCATTTCCCCTTCTCCCCTGGCGAGAGCGACTGCGACTGCGACCGCTGTGTGCTGCTGCTGTGACGAGGCGAACAGAGTACGCGCGTGGGACTCGGGTCCACTCCCGAATGTTGCAATCAAACCCAAGCGTTGGCCTTTTGACCTGCCATTCAAAGTCACGGGTTTTGCCGGATTTTGCGCAGACGCTGACACGTGGTGTGGATTCTGCGATAGTGAATTTGAAATTTGAAATGCTGGGTGACGTTTTCTCAGATTTCTACTTGCTCCGGTGCAACATTATGGCGATTTACACAAAAATAACCCTTTGTTGCAACTATAGCACAGACTGATCCCCCGGGCAAACTATTTCACCCATCTAACCCTTTTGTGTGGCGCCCCTCTCATGGGAGCCACACATGCCCGAGTGGCGCCCGTGCCTGCGGCGCCACTCTCCCAGCCGATGTGGCGCCCTCGACGTTGAGCTGGTGCGCCGATCCGACGTGGCAGGATGTGTGGCGCCGCTCCCATCGACGCCACACATGCACTTATAATTTCCCCAAACATATTGTAAGACAAAGCGTCTGGGACTTAGCCATTTTGGCGAGGCGCTATGTGTGGCGCCGATGCCACGAGCGCCACACATCCACTTAAGTGTGGCGCCCGCGCCCGCCCCCAGCCCGACCCAGCCTTCTTCTTTCTTTCCTCTCTGCTTCTCCTCCTCCAACTGCCGCCGCCGGCCGCCTCTCCTCCGCCCCCCACCAAATCCTCCACGGATTGGACAGATCTGGCCGGCCAGATCCATCCCCATACAATCCTCAAGGTATTCCCCTTTGTTGCCCTTCGATTCATCCAAGATTTTCTCCGATTTAATTCGATTTAGACATGGAACCTAGATTGGAAATGTTGGTTGTTGAATCTATATTGATGTGTATGTGTTGAAATTGATAGCCTCATTATATGCATGTGTTTGAACCATAGATTTGTTGGAACCATAGATGTTAAATTTTACATGTATGTATGTATGTATGTGTTGAAATGGCTATGTATGTGTTGAAATCCTAGATATGTGGATTTGTGGAAACCCTAAATGGCTATGTAGATTTGTGGAAACCCTAGACATCAAATTTCATGAATGTGTATGTGTAGGAACCCTAAATATGTATGTGTCCATATTCTTATGCAAATGCATTCAAATGTATGTATGTGATGTATGTGTGATGGCTTATTTGGATATATTCTCATGTATGTGTTGCTCATATTTGTTAGGAATGGCTCATATATGGTGTATTTGTGTAAACATGTAGGATGGTGTGGCTCCTAGATCAAGAGTATGACAGCGATCGCCGGGCTTTTCATATGACGGAGAGGAGAACGGATCTTCACCCTTTGAAGATTCGTTACCATGGCACAGTGGATATGGCGTATGACGAGAGGTACACGGAGTTCATCCAGCCCACCGGTCTTCTCCCGTTCATCACGCTTGTAAGCCGGGGGGGCGAACATGAACGCCGCGGCACTCACCGCCCTTGTCGACCGGTGGAGGCCGAAGACGCACACCTTCCACTTGAGGGCCGTCGAGATGACCCCTACTCTACAGGATGTCTCAATGATACTTGGACTTCCTATTCAGGGCGAGCCACTGTGTATGAACACAGCTTCTGATGGGTGGCGCAGACAGATGGAGGACCTTATTGGCATGGCTCCTCCGGCGCCAGAAGATAAAAAGGATAGAGCTCCCGCCGGCGCACCTTTCGCTTGGATAAGGACTAACTTTGGACAACCTCCGCAGGAAGACGCCAACGAGGACACTATCAGGACGTACACCCGAGTGTACTTGTGGTACATGATCTCGAGGACTCTCTTTGCTGATAGTGGTGGGAAGTTGGCCCATTGGTGTTGGCTCAAGGCGCTTACGGTGTTGGAGCGCCGGTGGAGTTGGGGAACAGCGGCACTTGCCTACCTCTACCGACAGGTGATGATTTGTTGTATGTACTGTTCTTCTATAGTACTGTGCCTACCTCTACCTCTAACCAAATGTCTTATGTACGCAGTTGGACGACGCTTGTCGCAGGACTGGGAGCGGCGGTATTGGTGGATGCTTGCTCCTACTTTCCGTATGGAGCTGGGACCGCATATCAGTTGGGCGGCCCAGGGTACTCACAGAGAGACGATGGCCTCATTACTGGAACAACCTTGATCGGGAGCCGACTTGGGCATTTCTTTGGGACAATGTCTCGGAGATGACGAGCGATCCAAAGATCATGTACATGCAGTACACTGAGGAGTTGGACACTCTTACCGCTGAGCATGTAACTGATTGAAACCATCACTCTTTTGCAATCGGAGTTCATAAATTCTGCTAGCATGTTGTAAATTCTGAAATATTTGAATGCTGCAGGTTGAATGGGAGCCATATGGTACCTACTACCGTATTGGCGCGGGGATGACTGACCTCAACCCCAAGTGCCTTGAGGAGGCGCGTTTCTGGCGTATGCGCTGCCCACTCATATGCATGTGGCTTGTTGAGTACCACCAGCCGCACAGAGTGATGAGGCAGTTTGGGCTGTATCAGGAGTGCCCACCTCAGTGGCAAGACACGGACCAGACGCTTCATAGGTAAACTTCTTGAATCATGCGATGGAAGCTTGTTGATTGAAGAGATAGAATCTAACTTCTCGATTCCTGCAGGCTTGATAGGAAGCGGCAGAGGAAGATCACAAATTGGCCTGACCATCATAGAGGCCACGTCACAGTGTTCCAACACTGTTTGGAAGCGGTACGGAATGCTGGCCATGTGGAGATTGTCCCCCACGACTTGGCCACTTTCAACAACTATCTCCAATGGTTTCATGAAAGCACGCGTATCGAGTTAGTGAAACCCGCGTATGAAGACGACATCTTGTACGACCCCATCGAGTTCGATGAGGTTGCGCAAAGCCAGCACGACACCTTTGCTCGCAGAGGAAGATCGACTTCTATTGCTTCCGAGCTGAACTTCGTGGTGATGTATTCTCTCGTTAGCTAGTATATCATCTACATTGGCATGTGATCGCTCAAAATTTGTATAATATGTTTGTCGCAGCGGTCCGAGATCTAAAAAATAGCTCAGGAGTGCGAGATTGTTTGGGATCAGAGCCATACAGATGACAAGCCTATCGGACCGATGCGGCATTTCATTAAGGTATGGTCACCAACATTCAATGTGAGCTACTGTGTTCGGGTGCCTTTGTAACCATGACTTCCACGATGCAGAACACTGCACGAAAGATGCGGCGGTTAGCCAACTTGCTAGGTTGTCGCGACACCGAAATTGCGGCTACATCCTCTTCTGAAGAAGCGGAGGTTTGGAGTATTTTGTTACCACTCAACATGTGCTTACTAGTTTCAAATTTTTGTAATCTCATGTGTTCATGTTTCTGAAGATTCCTGACGATGACACCATCCTGAGTCAAGGCATTGCGAGTAAACGCAAGAAGCAAGCCACACGGTCTGCGTACCAGTTGAAGCCAAGGGGCAAGGCTCCAGCCCGATACACTCCAGATGACTATGTCAACCGAGAAAAGAAGGTTGTGATTGAGGAGGATGAGACGCTGCCGCGGAGATCAACTTTGAGGAAGATGAGGAACGATGAGCCGTTATCTTCAGAGGAGGAGGAGCAGGAGGAGCAGGAGCAGGAGGAGCAGCAGCAACATCCACGGCAGCGGACGAAAAGGTTGGCCGTCCGGAAGCAGCCCGTGAGGAGGGGACGTCGCGGAGGATAGATGCATTTGCTAGTGTTGTGAACTCTATTTCATAAGTATCGTGTTGTGAACTCTATGTCATTTCGAACCATGTCTCTATTGCTACTACTTGTTTGAATCTATGTGCTACGATGTGATCTATGATGTGTGCTATCTGTATGTTCTATGTGTATGAAATTGCTATTGAAATTGCTATTGTTGTGTTGAAAATTGCTAACGTGTGGCGCCCATGCCACTGGCGCCACACTGCACTGTGTGGCGCCCATGGCGTCGGCGCCACATATGTTGATTTATATGTCGAAAAGTTCCAGGGGCTCCGGACGCTTGGTCCTTAGCCGTTTTGGCGAGGCTCTATATGTGGCGCCCGTGGCATCGGCGCCACACTGTCCGTGGCGTCGGCGCCACACATAGAGGCTCGCCAAACGGCTAAGTCCCAGACGCTTTGTCTTACGGTATGTTTTGGGAAATTACAAAAGCATGTGTGGCGCCGATGGGAGCGGCACCACACATGCTGCCACGTCGGATCGTCGCACCAGCGCAGTGTCGAGGGCGCCACGTCGGCTAGGTCAGTGGCGCCGCAGGCACGGGTGCCACTCGGGCATGTGTGGCGCCCATGGGAGGGGCGCCACACAAAAGGGTTAGATGGGTGAAATAGTTTCGCCAGAGGGTCAGTCTGTGCTATAGTTGCAACAAAGGGTTATTTTTATGTAAATCGCCCAACATTGTCGTTGCAGCAATTTGTTTGAAGATAAAAACATGACCTTTTTGTGAATCCTGATCTTGTTATAAATAAAAGGAGAAAGGTAAATAGTGAGCTTTCTATTGTTGACCACAACGAGGTAGTGCAATGCAGGGATTTTTTCTCTCGGTCGGAATATCCGAAATCCCGATGAAAAACGAAAATTCCGTTACCCTCGAGAAACATTAATACCGGCCAAAACAATTCGGTTGGATTTGGATTTGAACTCAAACTATACTGCACAAAAAAAAGTTGTATTCTGTATATATCAAGCTCCTCAAACTAGCTTGTAAAGTTTTCACCGTCACGCTACAGCGGGCCGGCTAATAGCGCCACCACCACCACCGATCCCTGCCGACGCAGCTCAGCCATCTCCAGTGAGCGTCGTCCATGCCTGAGGCGGCCCGTCCAGACCAAGATGGGGCTCAAAGGGCCCGGACCTGGGACGTTAGGGCGGTGTCGGCCGCTCTCACATGACCAACCGTCCGATTCCAAGCCACCACAATGCCCCACCGTCAATGAATTGTGCCGCCGCCTCGAGGACCATCCGGCCGCGCCAGACCTGCAGTTACATTTCAATTCAAAATTTGATAGGTAGCCAGATGATGGTACAACATTAAGGTGTTTGTGGATGGATTGTCACCGCCTACCGTTTTATTAGAAGGGTGCCACGGGTTTCACTTTTTCTGGTGGATTGCAATAGCAGTTAAATGCCCAAACAAAACAAAAAAACTTCAGGACTAGGTGCAAGATGCCTCTTAGAAATATTCTCACAAGGTTTAATTCGGGAAGATATGCTCACAAGGATTGAAGAATCAAACAAGCATTATAGAAAGTTTTTCTAAGAACTGAACCTTACAAGAGGTAGTAATCAGCAAAGCAGAAGGTTGCAGATATTGTTCCCTTTGGTAGACTCTAGTCAGGGCGACGTTCTCGTGGTCAAACATGCACATACGTTACCAACAGACAGACCATATTTCAGCTCAATTAAACATAGTTTGCCTGATCAAACTGTTCGCCTATAGAAGCTAATCTACATATATTGAAACTACAGTTTTACAAATTGAAAATAACATAGTGAAAATTGATTCTCCACGAACCAAACACTCCAACCAACTAACTAGATCGAGGTGCTCAAAGTCAGGAACAAGATGTTTGGAGCCAATCCAAACATATTTGGGCCCCTACCACCAGCTTGAAGACAACGGATGATGAATCAAACAACCAGGAGGAAATCCGCTATCCTTATTTTTCTCTCTTTCCACAACACATTTTCAGATAGACATTTTTAACCAGAGTTAAGATCCAATTCAAATATAATTTGGAAAACAAAATACAAATGGAAACAAGAAAAATGAAGGCGCATGCGAACCCATATATGGTAGATAATCTGCTGCATTTTCCATCGCCATCAGCTTATATGATGTTCATCTTAGTATGGCAGCTCAAATTAAAGCCTAGATGATTACATCGAGGTGGACAACATCTGACGATCGAGTTCATGCAACCGTCAGACGGCCAGAGTGACACAGTCACACAGACTCACAGGCCTGCAGGCTATAACAAGAGAAATCTATCCCTTGAGGAAGATGAAGGTGCTGCAATCACCAATAGCGAAGTCTTGGTCGCACCTCCAGCTAGACCCTCTCTTCTGGTTATAACCTGGGTAGTCTTGTATTTGAAACGCAGCTTCCTCTAGGAGAGTGAGCGAGGACTCAGATGCTAGCTGCTTGATACCCCAATTAGAGTAGGGATGCTTGGTCTTGTGGGTGACATGGATTTCACCGCGACGGAAGAGCATGTTCCGCGCCGCGGCGAAGAATCCCCTCACTAGCTCCTGGTGCGACCTGCAAGGCCAGATCGATCAAGAGGTAAATAGAGGTATAAACCCAGAACAGATTGCGAGAATTAGATCTAAAGAGCGTGCACATATATACTTGATCACGTCCACCTTGTCCTCGCGTCCATTGAACCCGGCGTGAGGAAAATTGAAGACGATCCGATCAAAAAGTCTCGGCCACAGATCGGCATGGACATTCATCTCTTTCGCGTCGACGCCATGCAGAACCGTGGCACCCAACCTCTCAAGCTCCCTCACATTCGACGCCGCGTCGCTATAGTTGCTGTTCAGTTCCTCTGCGGAAGCAGATTCGCGCGCAAGAAATGCACGTGGAGTAAATTGTTCAGTGCAAACTGAAGATGATCATACGAATTAGACCGGCCAAAATAAGCACATGTTCCTTTGATGCCAGAACAGAAGCCTTCAAATGACTACTCCAAACGGGAGTACGAGTAGCGGGACCGAACCGTAGGTGTCGAGGGAGGTGGCGACGATGTTCTTGCCGGAGCCGAACGCGGTGGCGAGCGACAGAGAGAAGGAGAAGTCCCCGTCTCCCACGGTGAGTATGCTCTGGTCCGAGGAGTAATGCTTTAGCCACTTCGTTCCCGCGGACACGCCGAGCGCCTGCATTCTTCCGCTACCACGGCGAGAGGGACTGCAGCTATAGCGTCTGAGGGAGTGAGCTAGCTGGGACTCGGTTAGAATCGAACCGTTCTGGCGGGGAGGGGTATTTGATGTACTGGCGCACAGGGAGATCAAAGGACTGAGTCGCCTTGAGTTCTGCTGTAGAGTGATCTTGGGCTGGATGTCCTCCATTAATTCTGGGGTCGCCTTGAGTTCTGGGGAGGGGTATTTGATGTCCTCTATTAATTCTGCGCTCATACTTGGGAATGCCAAACGCTAAGTGACTTGTGCAGTTCTTTTACTTTCGAGGTGGCTTTTATTAGGAAGTTCAAGAATCGGGTGAATGTGAAAAATTGAGCAACAAAATCTTTATCATATTGCACGTACTAATTGGTATCGTTAGATTTATATTAAAAGCACTTTTTAATGAAGCTAATTTTATACCATTTTTTTATATATTTCAAATAATCATTAGTCGAAGCAAAAAAACGAAAAACAAGGATACCTTATTCGTTGGAATGAAGGGAATCTATAATATCTATAAAGTTCCTCCCCACTAAGATGCATTTAATGTTTGCAAGCTCAAACATGATGCATCCACATCACCTCAATTATTTATGTCCGTCTGATATTAAATCCATGGTCATCCTCTCTTCCTAAATAGATGCGACGCACTACACTGAATTTCCATGCTTTCTCATTCAGTCACGTTGGCACAGTAAGTTCAAAAGTCGGACATAAATACAATTAACGGAGGCTTCGGGTTACACGGTATAATGGAGCGACTAATCCATAATGGCATGGAAAAGACAGCCCCATCGCTTCCATTTCCCACTATGCTAATGGAGGATTAACGCCTCCACCACACAGACGAGGTTCTACAAATCCAATTTAGTCCAGCCAAGAGTAGAGAGCGGCAGCAGTTTATAAGCGAGGGCACGATCTTCTTGAACCTCATTGTTTCTCCTTCCCTACCGTTCAGCCACCTCAGTGTGCTCTTCGCTGTGCGCGCGCTTCCGGTTCCAGGTCATGAAGAGGAGCTCCCTTTGCGCACTAGCCCTTCCTCGAGCGACGACAAACTTATGAGGCTGCCTTCTCCTCTGTTGCGCTTGCTCTTTCTAACCCTTCTATAATTATTCTACTTATTTAAATATTTTATTAGCTAATAAATTTATATTGGAACATCAGGTTGCTTTGTGTTCTATCCATTGGGATGATCCACAACTGATTGTACAGATTAAGTTGACTTAGGTGTTACATGCAAGACATCATCTTCTACATGTTGCTCTCGGTTCATTGGAGACACTTAAAAGCACCAAGTCGCCGCAAACATTCAGTTATTTTACTTTCTTACTTCCTTATTGCTTAGAGAGGATGTTTGGATTGAAGGCACTCAACGGTCAGAGACCTCCATGTTGGAGGTAACTGAACAGCCATGTATGTATATAAGTTCCTTTCCCCATATCTACGAGTCTCATTTCCTCCCCAGCGAGTATGCTCTCGGATCGTCGTGCTGATCTTGATGAGCTTGGCCGGTAGGTCATAGTATTGAGAATTTTGATCCATTGATCACAATAGGAGTGAGGGACGACATCCTTCAGGTATCCTTCAGGTGATACTTCCCTCTCTCTATGACAGATACTTCTCCTATCTATTGTTCTTATCTGCTCACTTACAGATTTTAGTGGTGAAAAATTCGGGTAACAATTTGTGCGTGTTCCAGATTTTGAGATGAACCAGGTTGTTGAGGTGGCGATGTTCCTGATCCAGTCCCCTTCTCATTACCCTACAGTATGGTTCACGTTTGCTAACATCCAACAATTTATTACTCATTAGAGTTTAAAAAATCAGTATATCAAACAATTGTAGAATATTCCTTTTAACTATATTAGTGTTTTCCTTTTTTTTTTGTAGCCCATGAAACATATCCTTTTGGATTGCATATCAATATTTTTTTGTTTGTGCACAACCTGTTCAAATATAATTACTTTTTATTTATTTTCTCTGGTTTCTTAGAGCATCTCCAACAGGCGCGCTATATCGCGGCGCGCTAAAACCAAGAATCCGCGCGCGGTAAACAGATATGGCGCGCTGTGCCGTTTTTTCCTCCGCCGGGCGCGGCAAAATACAGCGCGTGCGCGCGCAGGAAAAATGGTCCTCCGCCAGGCGCTGCAAAATACAGCGCGCGCGGGCGCGGAAAACAGATTTCTAGTCTATTTTGCATTCACAATTCATGAAAGAAATGACACAATTCATGAAATAAATGACACAAAGTGCAACAACATCACATAGTTCAACAAGGACACACAAAATGACGTAGTTCAACAATGACACACGACATATGGTTCAAATGGACAAAGTGAAACAATGCATATCACAAATGCATATCACACTTCCGCATTTTCCAAGTCAACACCTTCTTCTTCGTCCTCGTCATCTTGGGTTGAAGGAGGAATAGTAGCATTCATGGAAGACACGAAGCCTCCCGGTGGTGCTCCCATACTCCCGTACACACCACTCACGGAGCCTCCCATGGTCCCTCCAAACACTCCTCCATAGCTTGATCCTCCCATGCCGGCCATGCCTCCATAGCCTCCCATGCCGGCCATACCTCCCATGGAGGGCATGGGCATGCTTCCCATGCCGGCCATGCCTCCCATGGAGGGCATGGGCATGCTTCCCATGCTTTCTTCGGTGGCGCGACGGCGGCGGGGCCGACGTGAGGCCGTTTCGTTGACGGCGCCTTCCCCCTCCTCGGCGCGGGCCGCGCGTTGCCGGTGCCCTGCGCGGCCATCTGCGCCGCGGCAGCGCCTGCGTGTAGTGCCCCGCGCGGCGGGACGAACAGCGCCCGCGCAGCGGCCCGTTGGGTTCCCGGCGTCGGCGCCGCCGCTAGGGTTTGGCGCCGGCGCGGCGGAAGTGGCGGCGGCGGCGGAGGGTGTGACGAGTAGGGAGGGGTCGGCGGGTTGCCGGAGGGGTCGTCCATCGTCGGGATCGCCGGCGGCGCGCGGAGACGACGGATTGGGCTCGGGGCAGCGACGCGGGGGAGGAAGTTTCAGCGCGGGGGATTTTTCGCGGTTGGACGAGCGATGCCGCGCGCCGTAGCCGACGCGCCAGATATGCCGCTCCGGATTGTGCAAAACGCCGCGCGCCCTAAAAATTTTACAGCACCGCGCCGTTTACCGCGCCTGCTGGAGCGCCTGATTCTGTCCCGCGCGCGCTATATCGGACGTTTTTATGCCGCGCGGCCTATATAGCGCGCCTGTTGGAGATGCTCTTAGCAATATTCAGTGGGCCTGCTCATCTTTAATCTGGCTTGGTAGGAGTAGGACAACCATCAGCTATTAAGCCGCTCAAGTTTTCAACAGAATGAACTTGGCAAATATACATCAGTAGCCTACGTCTTGGGGCTTACAGTTTGTTAGTTATGAAGATTCTCATTGTTTGATTAGCGTTCAGTTGTCAAATGGCCATTGTCAGTATGCTTATCTGAAATTAACCCTTTCCCAATTAATAGCGTAGTCAAATGGTATTTCACAGCAACGCTACAGACACAATATAGACATAATATGCATTAGCTTCTAACCATTTGCACGATACTTCCTCAAGATTTATAGGTTATCAACTTTGTAATTGTCTTTTACACTTATTTTAAAAGTGAATTTTTCAGTTTTCAATTAAATTCTCTATAATTCCCGCAGCAACGCACGGGGTATCAACTAGTATCACTATAACGTGGAATCAATATATATACGGAGTAGTATAGGAGTATATTGGACTCATCAATTTATATATAGTTTTAAAAATTCTAGCTTCCAAGGGCGTGTTTGAACCCGGAGATTGTCCCGTGCGGTTCACTAGCTATCAACACGTTCCAATCTACCCAAATTGAAACATAGTGAAACTCGACAAAACTTGATAAAAGCTTAGTGTGGCACTAATATCTTAAAGCAGGCAATCGATGGCACAAACATACACTCATGCACGGAACAAAAACATTTCTCTATTTCGTAGTGGTTCCACTCAAATATTCTCAACCCAACGACTGCGTGTTTTGGTGTCCAGGGAAAGTGAACCCCTTTTCTTTGAAAAAATCAAAGCCATATTTTAAAGATTTTCTAGACAATGATGTATACTCCAAGTATACAAAATTTAATGCGGAGTACACACCACCTCCCTCGAATCTAATGAATGTAATACTTTGACCAGAAGAATTGAGCAACAAAATCTTGATCATATTGCACGTAATTGGCATACTTCCTCCGTCTCGGTTTAACAAGCGCGCACATAGTCCAAAAAAATTGCTTTGACCATTAGTTTTGGTTAATAAAATATGAAATATATTTTTAAAAATTTATATTATTTGACACCTTTTTTGAATACGAATCTAATGGTATAAATTTTGTAAACATATAATTCATATTTTGGTGATCAAATTAATGGTCATGCGTGCCTATTAAACTGGGACGGATTGAGTAGTTGGATTCGTATTAAAAACAATACCAATTTTTTATATATTTTATGTAATTATTAGTCGAAGAAAAAATATGAAAACAAGGTTACCTTATTCGTTGGAATGGAGGAAATATACTATAACGTGGAATCGATATACATGGAGTAGTATAGGACAATAGTAGAAAATAGGGCTTTGTTTTTTTTTTTTCTCCAAAGAGTTTTAGCACCGGATTTGGCACGAAGCGGTGCTAAAGGTGTCATTAGCACCGGTTCGTGCGGTCTGGACATCCAAGGGACCAGTCGCGGCATTAGCACCGGTTCGTGCGGAGGTTTGTCGCCAGGCACGTGGCAGCCGTGAAACCTTTAGCACCGGTTCGTGTCACGAACCGGTGCTAAAGGTATCGCATTAGCACCGGTTCGTGACACGAACCAGGTGTATATATGTTAATTAACCAAGCCTCCAGATTTGTGCATATACATCAATTAACGTTGTTTCTTCTTTTAGATCTTCCGATCAACAAACTCTACTGGCCGAACTAAACGAGGCGCGACCAGAAAGATGGAAGACTATGAAAGGGGCACCATCACGGAAATCGCTGAAGATGGCGAACCGATTTCTCCCAAGGCTCACGCAAAAAAGTTTGGAAGTCAATGCGGAGTTATTGTTAGGAACACCATCCCGATCACCACTCAAGAATGGAAGAAATCTGCAAATGCGGAAGGAGTTACTTATTTCGACACGAGATCCAAAAATCTGATGTTTAGGAAGCTCCTGGTAAATTCCATCTTACCGGAGCCAATTGACTCTGAATGTGAGAATGACAGGCCAGACCCTGAGGATCCCGAGCTGAATATCATACAGCGAAGAGTCAAGAAGTGGGCTCTTAAGAAGATGGCAATACAGTTCAACTACTACAAGAAGAAATTGGACAACTTGTTTGTCAAGGAAAAAAAGACTCCAGATTTCAACGGCCCCTATGAGAAGATAAAAGACCACTAGGAGGAATTTGTGAAGTACAAGACATCGGGAGGGCAAAGAAAAGGTCAGCCACCAATAAGAAAAATGCTGCTAATAAGATGTACTTCCATATTAGGTAACTATGTATCGAAAGCTTATAGCAAGATGAACTTAATGACTTGATCTTATGCTACGCTCATTTCGATGTCTGTCCATTATATCATTCACCCAATGATATAAGCTTGTTATTAACAACATCCAATGTTCATGATCACGAAACTATGATCATCTATTAATCAACAAGCTAGCTATACAAGAGGCTTACTAGGGACTCCTCGTTGTTTACATAACACACATGTATCAATGTTTCGGTTAATACAATTATAGCATTGGATGCAAACATTTATCATAAACACAAAGATATAATAATAACCATTTTATTATTGCCTCTTGGGCATATCTCCAACGAGTCTCCCACTTGCACTAGAGTCAATAATCTAGATTACATGGTAAGGTACCTAACATCCATGACGTTGTGGTGTAGGTCATACTTTGCCCTAGGGAGAGCTTTAGTCAACGGATCCGCCACATTCAGATCCGTGTGTACTTTGAAAATCTTTACATCACCATCTTCGACATACTCGTGAATCACATGAAAACGTAGCTTGATATGCTTCAGCTTCTTGTGTGACCTTGGCTCTTGCGCATTGGCTATGGCACCCATGTTGTCACAATAAATGACTAATGGGTCCAATGCACTGGGAACCACACCAAGCTCAGTAATGAACCTCTTCATCCATATTGCTTCTGATGAAGCCTCCGAAGCAGCTATGTATTCAGATTCAGTTGAGGATTTCGCCACCGTGCATTGCTTGGCACTCATCCAGCTTACTGCAGGACAATATAAACACGTACCCAGACTGAGACTTAGAGTCATCTGGATCAGTGTTCCAACTAGCATCGGTGTAACTGGTTACAACGAGCTCTTGGTCACCTCCATAATAAAGAAACATATCCTTAGTCCTTTTCAAGTACTTTAGGATATTCTTGACCGCTGTCCAGTGTTCCATTCCTGGATCACTCTGATATCTGCTGGTCAAACGAACATCATGTGCGATATCCGGTCTAGTGCACAACATGGCATACATGATAGAGCCTACTGCCGAGGCATAGGGGGTCTTGTTCATCCTCTCTCTTTCTTCTGCCATAGCCGGACCTTGAGTTTTACTCAAGACCTTACCTGGCAACATAGGCAAGAACCCTTTCTTTCTTTCATCCATTCTAAACTTCTTTAGAATCTTGTCCAGGTATGTACTCTGTGAAAGCGCTAGGCTTCTTGATCTATCTCTATAAATCTTGATGCCTAAAATATATGCTGCTTCGCCAAGGTCTTTGATTGAAAAACACTTATTCAAATAACCTTTAACACTGCTTAGAAGTTCTACATCATTCCCAATCAATAATATGTCATCTACATATAATATCAGAAATGCTACAGAGCTCCCACTCACTTTCTTGTAAATACACGCCTCGCCATGAGTCTGTATAAACCCGAAGTCTTTGATCACCTTATCAAAACGTCGGTTCCAACTCCGGGATGCTTGCTTCAGTCCATAAATGGAACGCTGAAGTTTGCATACCTTGTCAGCATTTTTAGGATCGACAAAACCTTTGGGTTGTACCATATACAACTCTTCCTCAATGCCACCACTAAGGAACGTCGTTTTGACATCCATTTTCCAAATCTCATAATCGAAAAATGCAGCGATTGCTAACAAAATCCTCACAGAATTTAGCTTCGCTACGGGTGAGAAAGTCTCATCGTAGTCAACTCCTTTAATTTGTCGGAACCCCTTCGCGATAAGTCGAGCTTTATAGACAGTAATATTACCATCAGCATCTATTTTTCTTTTGTCCATTTATTCTCAACAGCCTTGCGACTATCAGGTAAGTCTACCAAAGTCCATACTTGGTTATCATACATGGATCCCATTGCGGATTTCATGGCATCTTGCAATTTGTTGGAATTTGGGCTCATCATTGCTTCCTCATACGTCGCAGAGTCTTCATCATTGTTATCAACAATCATGACATTTAGAGAGGGGTCATACCAATCATGAGTGGTACGCGCCCTCGTCGATCTGCGAGGTTCAGTAGCTTCTTCGTTCGAAGTTTCATGATCATCATCATTTGCTTCCTCTCTTATCGGTGCAGGCGGCACAGGAACATCTTCCGGTACTGCACTACTCTGATCTTCGAGAGAAGGTTCAATAACCTCGTCGAGTTCTACTTTCCTTCCAGTCACTTCTTTAGTGAGAAACTCCTTCTCAAGAAAGGATCCATTCTTGGCAACGAAGACTTTGCCTTCGGATCTGTGATAGAAGGTATATACCCAATTGTTTCTTTAGGGTATCCTATGAAGATGCATTTCTCCGCTTTGGGTTCTAGCTTGTCAGGTTGTAACTTTTTTAGATAAGCTTCGCAGCCCCAAACTTTAAGGAATGACAGCTTAGGTTTCTTACCAAACCATAATTCATATGGTGTCGTTTCAACAGATTTAGATGGTGCCCTATTTAAAGTGAATGCGGTTGTCTCTAATGCGTAACCCCAAAACGATAACGGCAAATCGGTAAGAGACATCATAGATCGAACCATATCTAAGAGAGTTCGATTACGACGTTCGGACACACCATTGCGCTGTGGTGTTCCCGGCGGTGTCAACTGTGAAAGTATTCTGCATGCATGTCAAACTCATAACTTAGATATTCGCCTCCGCATCAGAACGCAGAAACTTAATCTTCTTGTTACGTTGATTTTCTACTTCACTTTGGAGTTCCTTAAACTTCTCGAAAGTTTCGGACTTATGTTTCATAAAGTAAATTTACCCATATCTACTCAGATCATCCATGAAGGTTAGAACATAACGATAACCACCGCGTGATGCTACACTCATTGGTCCGCACACATCGGTATGTATGATTTCCAATAAGTCTGTACCTCGCTCCATTGTACCAGAGAATGAAGTCTTAATCATTTTTCCCATTAGATATTCTTCGCATCTATCAAGTGACTCAAAGTCAAGTGATCCAAGAAGTCCATCGGAATGGAGTTTCTTCATGCGCTTCACTCCAATATGACCAAGACAACAATGCCACATATAAGTAGAATTATCATTCAATTTAAGTCGCTTAGCATCAATGTTATGAACATGTGTATCACTACTATCGAGATTTAACAAGTATAGACATTTCATCTCAGGCGCATGACCATAAAAGATATTATTCATATAAATAGAAAAACCTTTATTCTCTGACTTAAACGAATAACCGTCTTGCATTAAACAAAATCCAGATATAATGTTCATGCTTAACGCAGACACCAAATAACAATTATTTAGATTTAAAACTAATCCCGAAGGTAGATGTAGAGGGAGCGTGCCGACGGCGATCACATCGACCTTGGATCCATTTCCAACGCGCATCGTCACCTCGTCCCTCGCTAGTCTCCGTTTATTCAGCAGTTCATGTTTCGAGTTACAAATGTGAGCAACCGAACCAGTATCAAATACCAAGGTACTACTACGACTACCAGTAAGATAAACATCAATAACATGTATATCAAATATACCTTTCTTCTTGACGTGGCCACTCTTCAGATCAGCCAGGTGCTTGGGGCAATTGCGCTTCCAGTGCCCTTCTTCCTTGCAGTAAAAACACACAATATCAGGCTTAGGGACAGCCTTGGGCTTCTTAGGAGGCGCAACAGCTTTCTTGCCGCCCTTCTTGAAGTTGTCCTTGTTGTTAGGCTTGCCCTGTTTCTTGAAACTGGTGGTCTTGTTGACCATCAACACTTGGTGCTCTTTCTGTATCTCCACCTCAGCAGATTTCAGCATGGAGAAGAGTTCAGGTAACTCTTTGTTCATGTTCTGCATGTTGTAGTTCATCATGAAGTTCTTGTAAATAGGTGGCAGTGATTGGAGGACACGATGAATACCCAGCTGATTAGGAATCACAATTCCCAAGTCACTGAGCTTCTTCGCGTGCCCATACATCTTGAGCACGTGCTCGCTAACGGAGCTGCCCTCTTCCATCATGCAGCCAAAAAATGTTTCGAGGCTTCATAGATTTCCACGACCGCATGAGTTCCAAAGATAGCTTTGAGCTCACAAACTATAGCACAGGGGTCGTGGTTTTCAAACCTCTTTTGAAGCTCTGCCTCTAGGCCGTACAGGATGGAGCACTGAACTTGGGAGTATTGAATTTTTCGAGTTTGGTAAAAAAAAATTCACCTCATCGGGAGCAGTTTCTGCAGGTGGGGAACCTAGCGGTGCATCAAGCACATATTGCACATTTCCGGCAGTGAGGACAATCCTCACATGACGGGACCAATCAGCGAAGTTGCTTCCATTGTTCTTAAGCTTTTCTTTCTATAGGAACTGATTAAAATTGATGGTGGGGGCCGCCATGATCTACAACATATTTGCAAAGAGTTTAGACTAAGTTTATGATAAATTGAGTTTATTTTAATTCTTAAATTAACTAGGTGAACTCCCACTTAAAACAACATCCCTCACATTGTCTTAGTAATTACACGAACCAAATCCACTACACCAAGTCCGATATTCACGAGAAAAGATGTAGTTTCAAAGGCAAACACTCAAAGTGTTCATCATATCATTCATATGACTCATGCTTTACCTTTCGGTATCCCATGTTCCGAGACCATGTCTGTACATGCTAGGCTCGTCAAGGTTACCTTACTATCCGCGTGTGCAAATCTGGCTTGCACCCGTTGTATGCACATGTAGAATCTATCACACCCGATCATCACGTGATGCTTCGAAACGACAAGTCTTAGCAAATGTGCATACTAAGGATAAAAACTTTATTATCTTTATATTTAGTGAGAGGGGTCAACTTATAATGCTACCGTCGTGATCTAAGCAAAATAAGATGCATAAAGGATTAACATCACATGCAATTCATAATGTGTGATATGATATGGCCTTTCTTCTTGTGCTTTTGATCTCCATCTCCAAAGCACGGACATGATCTCCATCATCACCAGCATGGCGTCAAGGTCAGTGGTGCCGCTTCATGGTTGTCCATCACTTATAGCTACTATAACAACTACTTGAAATAAAGCTATTACATGATGAATAGGCACGCATGTCTTAACAAATTTAAAGACAACCATAGGCTCCTGCCGGTTGCCATAATACAATTATGAACGTCTCATATATCAAATATAATCATCATCACATCATGGCCATATCACATCACGAAACCCTGGAAAAATAAGTTAGACGTCTCTAATTTGGTTTGCATATTTTACGTGGTTTAGCGTTTTCGAGTAAGATCCAATCTACCAACGAACATGAACCACAACGGCGATACTAGTGTTGTCAATACAAAGAGTAGATTGAATCTTAACTATGGTGAGAGAGACAGACACCCGCAAAGCCACTTATGTAATACAAGTTGCATGTCAAGCGTGGAGCAAGTCTCATGAGACGCGGTCATGTAAAGTTAGCCCGGGCCGCTTCATCCCACCATCCCGCAAGATGCAAAGTACACTAACCAAAAACAACAAAAGCATCAACGCCCACAAATCCATTGTCTTCTACTCGTGCAACAGATCTATGCATAGACACGGCTCTGATACCACTGATGGGTTCGTTGCATGAAAAACAAAAAATTTCTACCGTGAACATGAACAAAAACCAAGATCCAATCTAGGAAGAAGCAAGATCTAATCTATGAAGATCGAAGCAACGAGATGTATGAGAAACTAACCCTTGAAGATCCAAAGCCTTACGAGATTAGATCTCGTTGTTGATGTAGTCGATCGTCCCGTGCTGCAATCCGGCAGCACTTCCGTACTCGGTCGTGCGTACGGTGTCGATGAAGTCCGTCCTCTCCCCGTTCCAGCGGGCATTGGAGGTGTGGTAGATCCCCTCTGAATCCCAGCAGCACGACGGCGTGGTGGTGGTGGTGGAGGAGAAAAGCTGTAGGGCTTCGCCAAGCCGGAGCAGACTAGCGGTGGAGGAGAGAGGGGGCGGCCAGGGTATGGTGTGAAGGGGTTGGCTGCGCCCCTGCCCCCTCCCCTCTTTATATAGGGGGGAGGTCGGTTGGGGTGGCCCTCATGCGCCCCCATCTGATCTTGGTCCGGCGGCCAAGAGGCCCCCTAGGGTTTGGGGAAACCCTAAGGGTGGCTGGCCTAGGCCTTGAGGGCTTGGTGCGCCTGGCCCATTAGGGTAAGGTAGCACCCCCTCGGTCCATGTTGGCCCTCCTAGGGTCGTGGGCTCCATGGTGGACCCCTCGAAACTTTCTAGAACCTTCCCGGTCTTCCACCGGAAAAATCCCGAACTTTTCCAAAACCTAGAAATCAACTTCCCTTATATGAATCTTATTCCCCGGACCATTCCGGACCTCCTCGTGATGTCATGGATCCCATCCGAGACTCCGAACAAACTTCGGTCTCCATCTCATATTTCGAATCTACTTATACGACATCGAACCTTAAGCGCGTCAGCCTACGGTTCGTGAACTATGCGGACATGATCGAGACTCCTCTCCAACCAATAACCAATAGCAGGACCTGGAGATCCATAATGGCTCCCACACATTCAGCGATAACTTAGTGATCGATTGAACCATTAACATACGATACCGATTTCCTTTATCACGCGATACTTTACTTGTCCGAGGTTCGATCATCAGTATCTCCATATCTAGTTCAACCTCGTTACGACAAGTACTCTTTACTCATACCGTGGTATGTCATCTCTTGTGACCGTGTCACATGCTTGCAAGCTAATTAGATGATATTCCACCGAGAGGGCCTAGAGTATATCTATCCGTCATCGGGATGCACAAATCCCACTCTTGATCCATATGCCTCAACTCACACCTTCCGAATACTCAATCCCATCTTTATAACCATCCATTTATGCAATGGCGTTTGATGTAATCAAAGTATCCTTCCGGTGTAAGTGATTTACATGATCTCATGGTCGAAGGACTAGGTAACTATGTATCGAAAGTTTATAGCAAGATGACCTTAATGACTTGATCTTATGCTACGCTCATTTGGGTGTGTGTCCATTATATCATTCACCCAATGACATAATCTTGTTATTAACAACATCCAATGTTCATGATCACGAAACCATGATCATCTATTAATCAACAAGCTAGTTATACAAGAGGCTTACTAGGGACTCCTCATTGTTTACATAACACACATGTATCAATGTTTCGGTTAATACAATTATAGCATGGGATGCAAACATTTATCATAAACACAAAGATATAATAATAATCATTTTATTATTGCCTCATGAGCATATCTCCAACACTATGTTTTCAACTGCCTTCTCTTCTCCCTCCTTGTTCTGCACTTATATTGATGGGTTTTAATGTGTGAAGCGCTTATGAGGCAAGTTCAGTCTAGAGGGCATGTTGGGGATGACATCAGATCAGGTATGTTCCTCTTTTCTTGATTGTTATAATATGAAGTGCCTTGCAGTAATTCTTGGTTATTTGAATACAGCATCGCTTCAGCCTTAGCCTTGTAGGCACGTGTATTTAGGGTCATTTAGCTATATGACTCAGATTGGCTTCTGTATCATGATGTTCACTATTTCCCCCTTTTGTTAGATTCGGAATCTGAAGAGGAACATGAGGATTAATATTTTTCAAGAACATAACATGAGGATTGATCAAACCACGTAGATTCTGAAGATCAAGAGGAACATGATGATTATCTGAACTGTTTCTGTTTTATCTGCTTCCTTATGTCATAGATCTGATATATTAGCATGCTGTGCCATGTGTCTGAATCATTGATCTGTCATGCTTGTCCTTCTCCGGGTAAAATTCACAGATAGATGTCATGAGAGCATTTTGCATTTGTGTAAACTTAGGGCAAACTGTATACTATCCTTATTTAAAAAAAGTGTATAGTGTCACATTGATACAATATGTGACGGAAAGCACGACCTGTGTACACCGGCGGACCGTGGCTGCCACTCAAGGAGGGGCCGGTTGGGGTAGACTGGGCTGAACTGAGCCACTGGGCAAGTAATAGTTCACAAATTAATATTTAATGGTTCTGATGGCTAAAAAAACCTTGCTAATATTGTTTTTCAGTTTGGATAGACCGGGCCATGGCCTGGTTTGGTGCCCAAGAGGGTCTGCTTGTGTACATATCTGCCTGTATCCCCATTCAAACTTCAAATATATGCAATGTTTCTAATCAGTTTACTTGAGATAGCAGAGCAGTTTATTGAAATTTATGCGCCTTTCTTAAAGCAAGAATCCATGCACTTTTACCAAACATAGGAATGGAGCATAGTGCAAATACATTCCTTTCTCAAAGATAGATTTTGTAATCTTTACTGCACTGGTCAAGAAATCGCCGATAGTGGTAATTATTTTTCCAGAAGTGTGTAGCCATGTTTTAGTGCATGTATCTGTTAATGGTAATCCTTGATGTTTGTTGTTTAATGTCCTCCTAGATGATAGATCACTGGTTAGTAGGACTGTGGGACCATGTTGTTCAAAATCCGGTATGTTACTATTCTCCATTTTTTTCGAACACAAAGTAGAGTTGTTATCTTCATGTGTACATGCTACTAACAGTAGAAGTCCCAATCTTTGTTTGTACTGTCGTGAGTTACTGAAACTATTCGTTAGAAAATTTCCTTTATGCCACACTTCACAATTATGTTGGACTACACACGGTTCGTCATCAAATGGTCTCAGAGCAAGTTATAATTATTTAAATCTTCCAAGTAAAGTTACAGGACAAACTGCAGTACTATGATAACCAAACCGCAGTACACAATAGTCAATGATACATAAGATTATGGGCCCTGCACTGAACCATATTACTGAGCCCATCATAGTGTCTGTCAACACAATTTTCTCATCTCAATGCATCAGATTTCAGAACCATAGAACAGTAGCATGACCACTATCTGGTAGGGCTGGTATTGTCAACATCTGGTCTAGTTCATGCTCTATATCTGATCTTTTAGCGAAGCGACCCTTGATCCGTGGCCGTGCTTCTGCGTATGCTTTCCTTGTTGCATATCTTATGGTCTTCTGGAACGTCCTCGCCTGCTTCTTCTCCTTGTACCTGAGGACCCTGGCATCTCTATCCATGGAGCTGAAATGCAGTGGCATCTGAAGTGAATGGCCCGCGAGTTCCATGGCTTCACTGGTTCTTTGGATGTTAGTATTTGAAACATCTGGTCTGGTGTTGTCTGGTACTATACCGACCTCCATTGACGAGAAAGGTATCTGAGACAGAATTAGGAAATGGTCAGTGAAATATGTCAATAATAGGGGAAGTGCCGACTTTAAGCACCTGCAATAATATGAAACTGAAACCCTAACCCCCAAAACTGTTAAACCAGAACATATATGTGGTAAATGAGTTTGAGATCCGTATGTAACGAGCAGTTCAAAGTTTAGATGCAGAGGAACAGATAGGCTAAGTTCTGTAGGAGTTATCTATGCATTTATATTTTAAAGTTGCTCCTTGCACTATATAAAGACAGAGAGAATAAAGAGGTGAAGTGGAAACATGCTGGTAGCCAGCTCCTTTTTGATGCAGTATGTGGGAAGAGAATTAGAACAAAATATCAGTCTAAAAGCCCTGACGCAGAAACATTGAAGAAACAGAGAAAAGAGGAAAAGAAGGCAATGGGCTGCATCTTGCATCCGAAGTGATGCGGTCAGTAATTGATTTAGTCAATCTGTTTGATATATTGTTTTAATGTAAGAATGGACTAGCCCTAGCTTGAAGTGGTTCTAACTAAAAAGATAAATAGATCGCTGCATGGTAGTTTAAACAAAGTAATAGATTAACTCACGCCGTTGCTGATGGAAGCTGTGTAGGTACTAGTCCCAGCAGTCATGGAGGCATCCTGCTCTGCCCCAATCATTCCATAACTACTCTCTGGCTGCTCACTTGCCATGACAACTTGTGAAGGTACTGCAAACTCACACACCTTCTCTCTGTACATGTTCTGCACATCCTGTCTTGCAGTCTGTATTCCTCACCTGGTCCTGGGTTGCAACTGAACTTGTCATAATACATGTCGTATCCAAAAAGGTTGAAGTATTGATCTATGTTGTTGGTACAATTGTTGTCATCGGAATCTCTTTCCAGCAAGAGCCAAGAGTCCACCTCCTCTCCCTCTTCCTTGTCACCGTAGACAGTGGTAGCAGCTTCCGCCTCTGCGAAAACAGAGGCTGCTGGAATGGCAACGGCTGGGAGTGGCAGCACAGGCACTCGTTGGTGCCTCTGAGCAATTGGGTTAGCAGAGTGCACCTGTGCATCACAGGTGGTACACAGTGCTGCGGAATCTGCATGGCATTCAAGCACTGCGGCTGCACTCTCACAGGATACACAGACACGCACACGCTCATGGGACGATGCCAAACGATTAACAGAATGAACCTGTGTGTCACATGATGCGCAGAGATATGCAGCATCAGCATGGCAGTATACTGCGCTTGGTGCTGCATGACATCCATCGCATGGCCTGGCCCATGGATAACTTCTCCTTTTGGCTTCCTGCTCGAAAAGGTCACAATTGAAATCGCAATTCATTAACATATAAACCTTGCAACTCGTAGGTGGAGAGGTCCTAGTGAAGATTGTGGCTAGTATCTAGTGTGTCTATTCATCTGCGTATGCATCTCCTGTTCTTCTGTCTCTCATGGCCTTTGTTCTTCTATTTGAACTTAATTGGGAGTGAGTGGGTGGGAGCAGTCAGTGTTGGAATTTCAGTGTGCAGTACTAATAGGAGGGTGGCAGCGGAATCCAGTGAATGAGAAGTGGCGTACTGGCGTCATTCGAGGGGGCGAGGAATGCTGCATGTGTATCTTGTGGTTGTGTGTGGATATTTGTGTTAGAGCATCTCCAGTCGCGTCCCCCAAACCGTTCCCCAAACGGCGCCGGATCGAGCATTTGGGGGATGAGTTTTGTTCGTGCCGTGTTTGGGGGACGTCGCTTCCTAGTCGCGTCCCCCAAAGGCCGTCCCCAATGATGAATTCAAATAGTTTGCATTCAAAAGAGATCGTTCCCGCCGAAGTCGTCCCGATCAGAGTAGCGGCGATCAAAGTACTGGGCGCGATCATATTACAGGACGACAGATGAATTAAAAGAAGGGGTTGGGGTAGGGCGATGCCGACGCCGACGGCGCATCCTAAGTCGACGTAGGCCCGTCGATCACGATGAAATCGTCGTGATCTACCCGGTGTGCATGCTCCGTTGCTGACGTCGAGGCAGAGGCCGACGCAGGTGTAGTAGCGGATGCGTCTGCCCGGCTCTTGCTCCGGGGTTGAGGCCGCTGCCGCTGCAGCTGCCTGGGCCACCGCCTCGGACTCCGCCTCGGCCGCCGCCATTTTGGCTTCGATGTCGTCGAGGATTTGGCCTTTGAAGAAGTTGTGCGCCGCCCGCGTCCGGGGAGACATTCCTTCTGTCGACGCTCTCAGCAGGGACATGTCGTCCCTGCGTTTCTTCAGCTCCATCTTCTCCTCTTGCCTCTTGAACAGCGTCGCCCACCTTTCGTCGGCCTTTTTGTCGCGGGACAGCAAGGTCGAGGAGACCTCGACGAGGCACTGCGTGAGCGACGCCTGCGTCTTCTCTGCTGCCGCAGCGTCGGCCAAGGTGGCCTTGGCAGTCTTGTTGCCGACAGGGCGCCCTGCCGATGTTGCCAGCGGCGCATCCAGAAATGCGCGGCGGGAGAGGAGCCATGTGGCGGGAGAGGCGCGATTAGGCGGGAGCGGTGGCCGAATTTTCTCTGTGCTGCTGACGCGTAGGGTCCGCGTTGCTTCGTCTCGCTTTTCGTTGTGTCCGGCATCCCCGGAGCGTCCTCTGTTTAACGGGGACGGGTTCGGGGCGCCGAACATCGTGTCGAGCCGCGCCGGACAAAATGAGGCTTTGTGGGATGCGGCTGAGAACGTTATTTTTGTCTGGCACGCTTCAAATCCCTTTGGGCGATTTGGGGGACGCGAGTGGAGATGCTCTAAGGGCTTAAGGCCAACTCCTATGTTTGCACATATGACAAACAATGCAAAGACTTATGTTCACTTCAGGGAAACTATTTTGGCATCCCTAATTACTTCATCAAAGTGTACGAAACGACATTAGAGCTAGTACACAGAAAAAACATTGAGCCACTTCGAATATAAATATAAAAATTGATTGCAGAATTACATTACGAATTATTGAGGTCATATTTTGCTACGGATATCCATTTATGTGTGCTCCCACAGGTCTGCAAACCTGGATGAGAATGAACTAGCAATTCAGTTGGACAGTTTCAAAAAAGGGACAGCCTGCGTAAGGTGAAGTCGTCGTAACCGTCCCTCTTCTAATCTTGTGGAGGAACTCATGATGGGTGGCCAACTATAGGATTTGTTGGAGGGGGTAAATGGCAAGCATAAAGAGGCGAGGAGATAATGGGTCTCCTTGCCTCAAGCCTCGCCCATGCTTGATGGGGCGGCCAGCCACCCCATTGAGGAGGACCCTCGAGGAGAAAGAGCTAAGCAGACCTGCAATCCGGACACAAATTTTTGGAGGAAAACATGTCTCTTAAGAAGCTCAAGGATGAACACTATCTCACGAAATCAAATCCTTTTCGAATGTCAAACTTGAAGAGGAGCATTGGAACTTTACGTTTGTGGAGGCGACTTGCAAGGTTGCGCATATACATGAAGTTGTTATGGATACTCCTACTTTTGATGAATGCGCTTTGTGCATTGGAGACGAGATCATTCATGAGATGGGCTAGCCGGATAGCAATCATCTTGGCAATGATTTTTTTGCTATGGCATGAATTAAGCTAATAGGCCTATAGGAGATGCTCATCTCGGCCCCTCTTTTTGGAAACACCTCAATATTTTCATAATTGACCCATTGGACGCGTGCCATATGGAGGGTGTTGAATTGAAATAACATTTCTTTTTTTCCCTACCACGAGTGCCAATTGTGGGGCGCTAGGCAAAGCTCTTGAGGCAGCGACGAATTGTTTTGCGAATTGCTTCAGGGCTTCCGCACCTTCACGGATGAGCATGGCTGCCATCATGGGCGCTATCCAGCAGTCTCATGCCCCCAATTGTACCAGTGCACCCTTGGTCCTTGAATTCATCTAGAGCCTTCTCACTTTCTCAGTGACCACCCTGCTGTACAAGGCCCAGATTTTTTGCACCATCTTGGTGTTCTTCTTATACAAATGATGCACATTTAGATGTGTATTCGAGAAAAGAAAAACAGTTCAGGCCAGAAGAAAAAAGGCCCAGACCAATCCCAAAACTGCTTCCCACCTCTCACAATTCTGACAAATAAATGGCTCCAGGCAACTGGTTGCCTGTCAAGTAATTTTTTTTACTATAGATGACTCGCGGAGAATTTTGAGTTCTAATTTTTACGACAATCACTCTACCAGAAACGATTCATGGTTCAAGCGCTCAGACACCGCTTACTCACATATATGCATAATCACAGAATATGATTTGCTCACCAAAACCGTTAATAATGCACTAATATCATCTAATCACCACTAGAAGAGTACAGTAGCAGACTTTCGAAGCTTAAAAAGCTCCTTGAAAATCATTTAGATCACTAGCATGATAGGGTGACAGAATCTTGCTACATAATACAGACAGAAAGATGTTCATAGTGAGGTGCCTGATCCTTCAGGTTCGCCATGGGAATGTTCTCAGAACATTTCAGATGTAACCTGCAACTTCAGTTTCTCCTTCACCTCTTCACTGATCTCCCCCTTGGCTGGCTTGGTCATGACCGATCTGTTCTGTCTCATAATTTTTTTTAGCGCAAGACTAGTTTGCAGTTCACCCCATACGCATTTTGCGGTTTTACCATTTAAGGTATCACCGGAACATTAAAACATGTAATGTAATTGCATGGTAAAGGGTAGACATCTATCTAGCATGGCACCAGCTGCACGGTTTCTTAATATTCAACTTGACTGTGGAGGGAACCTTCCCCACGATGTATCTTTCCATGGCCAATAGTGCTCTTTGCGCTTCCCCAATCATATGCCTGCATATTGGGGGGCATTCACCGATTTCATGCATAGAAAGCCTAACATCGTCTGATAAACCGTTTTCAGCTATAGTGTCCAATGTAAGGCACTCCAGTGATGTTGCATTCTCAACAATATGGCAGGTTAGCTCGACCATGCTCTTTGCAGAGCAAAAGCCAGTGATCTTCACAGTCTTGATGTTGTCATGGCGATGTCCTACCATCTGCCTCAGTTGCGAGGAATCTTCAAAAATCGAATCATGCCTCATGCGAGTCTGTATAACCTGCATAGGAAGAACGTACTTCAATCAATAAATAGTTCAATGCACCGGAGGTAGTACATATATAGGCCAGAGGTGAACCCACTTACATCTAAGTTGAAATTCTCCAAGATAGGACAGGCATCCAGAAAAAAAGCTAAAGAGAAATAATCATAGTCTGGCGAAAAGGCTCCAATTGCAACTTCAAGACAAATGTCCAAGTGCTTGAGGAGGAGAAATTTTCCTGGTACGGATGGTGTACTGAACATCTGCACATATATGTCAAGATTAATCAATATAACAAAGCACTTCCAACAAACAATTGCCATTTACATCCCTTTGTTTCTTTAAAACCATCATATTCTCCATGTTTAATCTATGGCTAAGCTGTTGAATCACTTCTCTCAGTTGTATATGTTGGTACATTCATGCAAATTGCACCACCTGACATATAAATGATACTAGCATATAATGATCAAACCAAGAAGTTTTGAAATATACCTCACCAGCCGAAGAAATGCTGAGCGTCTCAAGATTTGGCATACTTGCTGGAAGTTTGGCACGGACATGATGAACAAGGTTAAACTCAACAGCACAGAACATTTCCAGGTGTTTCACTTGCAATGAATACCCAATCGACTTGTGCACTATGTCAGTATCAATAAGAACAGTGCAGAGATTCGGAGCTTCATTCTCTATAATTTCTAGTGCACGGCAATCAAACACCGTCAGATTGGTGAACCGGTGTAGCAGGCAAGGTATCTTGAGACGCATTATCTCACTGCAATGATTGAGACTCAGCTCCTCTAATACAAAAGAATTGGAAAGAAGGCACCTTAACTCATCCCCCGTAATGTGGACATTTGACAGATACAGCCTTGTCAGGCAGCCAAGTCCTGCCACGGGATGGAATGCACAATTGGCTAGTTGAAGATCCCGAATCCTGTTTCCTGCACTTCCAGCAAATAAAAGTGGGCACGGGAAGTTGTAGAGCTGTGCCTTTCCTACTGTAGGCAGTGAAAGCTTGAGTTCATGAATCTCTGGAGTAACAGCAATCCGGAGCCAATTGTTGAGTTTACTGGCGTGGATACGAGAACCGTAGTGGTGTAGCTTGAATGATTTGATGCCGATGCCGATGCCAGAGTGTTTTTTCATAATTTGGTCAACCTTGTTGATGAAATTCTGTCCACTAAGGCCAAGTGTTTTCGGATTCAGGGTGAGGGTGGGATGCCACCTCCAGGAATCAAGAAATGCGTGAGACACGCAGCCAGCACGGGCAGCATCTCGCAGTGGCAGTAGGGAATGTATATCATGCCAGATCTCCTGCAAACAAAAGAATATGAGAAAATTCAATTTAACTGTACTAGAAACAGGACTATATGGCACCGCATGGCATAGTTAAATAAGCAATGGAATGTAATAAGTATTTTAGCGCTAACTAGCTAAGAAATGTTTTGGCCTAACAGTATCATTACTTGTTCCCAAGAATGCCTAATAGTGAAACGAATGCCCTAGTGTGAATTACTAGGCTAGCCAAGATGTGCAGAAAAAGAACAGGTTTCTTTTGTTACTGCACACATTCGGTTGCAGTACAGCACTTCAACATTTGTGAAGTATCACTTATGCTCAAGATATCAAAACTTACCTTATTCCAAATTCTTAACATGAATATATAATGTTGTGGTTCTGAACTCGCTAGGAAGATAGGATCGAATATGTTGTTATTTCTAAGCCGCTTTACATATGCTCATTTAATTTGTTTCATTCAGCGACCCATATTTATAATCAGAATTGTTATAGTATAGTCCATGGCTTAAGCGGCAATGAAAAATAACAGATAAAGGTTACAGGTAAATGATTATCCATGAGGTTTGATATGTCTGTGTGAAGTGATGTTTCCCCTCTTGGGTTGATGATGTTGGTGCCTTTGGTGTAACCCCGTCAGGCCCGAGTTATTTCTCTTCTCCTTGAAATGAACTTAAGAGCTGCCAGACTTGGTTTCAATAAGATTGTCTAAATGCACAAGGACAGCTTCAACATTATATACAAAATTCTGGGTTTCAGAAATAAAAGAGTTATAGGCAAAAGACCAATAGGAGATAAAGAATGTACAAATGTTAGTGACAAAAAATTACGAGTCTAGCAAGAAGACTGTAGAGAATGCAATCAATGGGACAAAACTATAAGCTTCAATAAAGAAAAGGGGGACAAAACAGTATTGAATGAGATGTTGAAAAGAAAGTAAGGTTCCCATGTACTTGGTAGATAGGTGTAAATGTTTTAGGAAAGTTTGGGGTCTGGATAAAAGCCTTGGCATAACAATCTAGCAAAAGAAAATTGGCATTTTGGGAATGTTTGGATTGCTGCCAGAACCTACCAATTATTTTGGTCTTTGCTTGGATCGCTACCATTTTTTTGGCAAGCGATTGCTTTATTTGCCCACTCTAGTTCATTTGTGTTCAAACTTTCGCCAACTTGAGGGAGAGCAAAATCATCACCCATATTTCGACTAGCCAACTTTTGGTAGGAAAAGATTGGGCTGAAACCAAACACGCCCCTTTTTCCTATTCCATTCATTGAGACTAATCAAGTTTTCAGGAAAACAATCTGTAAGGTGTGTTAGTTAAGCTATACAAAGTAGGAATACCCACATGCCACACTGGCACTGCATTCAAGGCTGGAATATTTTCTTACAGAAGGACCGGCTAAGATTTCATGATGAGGTGATGAACCCAGCTAGTCAGAATGTGGAAAGTGAAATGCTGTACAGTAGAAATTGGTTCTAAATTTCAAAAGCAAAGTGCTGATGCAAGCAAAGCAAAGATGGCAATATTTGGAACATTGTATTTCTTTTAATAACTAAATAAACTATATGCAACATACGAGTATCTGATGGCTACCTTCTGAAGAAGCTACTGTTTGCTCTTGACTGCCATAGTAACGAATTTGTCAACTGCGGAGAGAACTGATCATAGAAGTTTGTGCAAGGTACCCATTAACGTTACTCCGGTAGAGCAGTGGCAACCATGGTCTTTAAGGCGTTGCTTAGGCGCTGGGGTGCCCTCCGATGCAAGGGAACGGGCTCGCCTTAGGCAGTCGTGTCGGGTTTGAGGCGTGCAGGGCATCGCCCTGTGCACTGGGGACGCCAAGGACGCCAAGGACAGAGTAGCGAGCAGGTCCAGCAGGAAACAGAAAACCGGGGCGGGAAATAGGGAAATCGTGTGCGCAAATAAGGGAAGAAGGGAGAGAGAGAGAGAGAAGGACGCAAACCAGTCCAGGAAACGAATGAGAGGGACCTCTCTCCTCTTTGGGAACCTAGCCTGCGGTCAGCTTCCTCCTCCACCAGATCTGCGCTAGCTTTCTCCTCCGGCCAAGCTTCTCCTCCTCTGGCGCAGACCTGTCCCAGAAGGATAGCAACCAGCAACTTCAGCAGCTCAGATCCGCAGCACCAGCTTCCTCCTCTCCGGTCTGTTGTCCTCCTCCTGTGACAAGGGTGTCTCCTCTCCCATCCTCTCTCTCTCTCTCTTCGTCTCTCCGCCTTCCACTCCTCTCTATTCTCTCCACCCTCTCCTCCTCTCTCTTCTTCTCCCCACCCTCCCCTCCTGTTCCTTCCATCCCTCTCCCGGTGCTCTGTTCCTATGTCTGCTTGGCTGCCTGCCTTCTCTTTTCGTTTAAACACTGATTGACCATTCTGTTAGTGTTGCAGTAGCAAAGTGCCCTTTATGGATCCTGTTCCTGCTGAAGGTTGGCCAGACGTTCGCAGGAAGTATTCAATCAAGTTCTGTGATTCCCCACGAATTTCTATTTCTTATTACGGCAAACTGATGCGACTCCGTTTTAATCTTTGTGGTATACAGAACAATGTGGAGGGATTTTATCCAACATCACCAGGCAGTTAACCAAAGCAACCAGACTTCAACTGTATCCCCATATTTCTAATAGATATATCTTTTGTCATGTTTTACTTATCTGCTTGATCATTAATCATAGATTTCAAAATATATAATACGGAGTAACTATTTCCATGACTTTTTTACTCTTCAGTACGGGATACTTCAAAACAAATTAGGCCATAACTTTTGGTTCAGGGTTTCCTCAAATCATCGCCCTGCCACTGGCAATAAATACAGCAAAAGTATACATAGTTGACAATATAAGTACTCCATTATTAGCAACTTTACTTATTCAGTACCTGTGGAAGGTCCGGCACTGAAGACTTCACTCTTTTGGTGCCTTCAAAATGATCTTCTTTTTGACAGGGCGAGCCCTTTCTTTTAGCCATCAAAGCAATCGACATACCTGCAAAATCAGTGTCGCCTCTATCTCTCTCTGTGGCTCAATTTATCTTGAGGCCAATTAGTTTTTCGATTTGAATCCGACAAGGAAAGGCGCGAGGGGAGGACCTCGCGTCGGCGCCGCCGGTCGGCACGGGAAGGAACAGGGCTCAGCAGAGGCAGAGACCACGGGAGCAAACCCTAAGGCACTGATGGGCCGGGTGGCGGGTGTGTTGTTCTTCTATCAAAGCTAGCCAACGGGCCGTGCTTTGCAGTTCGTCAGCCCGCGTGCTGGGCCCGGGCCGGGCATGCGGCCTGTCTGGTGACGTGGCTGAACCTCGACGTGGGCCTATTTGTTACGAGGACGGAGGACCTTCCGTTTTGGGCATGCGGCCTGCCTGGTGTCGTGCCTGGACCTCGACCATTTGTTTATTGTAATAGCAAAATTTTCAAAAGTTAGGTAGCCAATTGTCTAATGGACCCATTTTAAGTGATTTTAGATGAATTCTTGAAAAATCCAAATAATTTCAAAAAATTATAAAAAATAGTGGGCTAGGGTCACTACATTTTTGTTTTGCCAACTTATACCCACAAGTATAGGTAATCGCTAAGATTTTTTCAATGGAAAGTATTACTTAAATTTATAGTTTGATTCAAGGGAAACACAAGAACACCAATAAGACTTTAGCAACTGAGACGTCAGTCTCAGTCACACTTGTATATCAGTAAACTCATAAACCAAGTGGTAATTTTATAGCAATTAATTCAAAGCAGTAAAGACAAGTAGTAAACACCAGTAGCAAATTTCCAGTTTTCACCGGAAGGAGTATTATGTAACTTTTAGTGGTCAAAATCGTAGCCATGGGTAGTATTGGAGTGTTGTATGAATGATATGGATCATATAATATAATCCAACTAACATATCATTTATCTCTAATTCAGTTCGTATAGGTGCGTGCTTCAAATATAGCTATGCATACTAACAAACAGAAATTGCATAACATATTTTATCTTGCTTGCCCATTTTACCAGAGCCAACTTGAAACTACAAGCAATTAAGGTCTATATTTTTGGATATCCTGGAACAAAGCATTAAGATTTATGGACACACAATATTCTCGAACTATCACATATCCCCCTTTTCTCTATCTGTCATCTTAGGGATTCGTTGGTTCAACATAATAATAAGTAATACACCTTGCAAATAGATACCAACCTCATATCTATATACCTAAGGGCATCTCCAACGCGGTGACCCATCCCACGCCCGCGCGTCCGGATGGGTCCAACCAGACAAAAACACGGCCCAGCGCGCGGACCCATCCCAAAAAACGGATGGTCGCGGCGTCCGGGACGACCCAAACCCGGCCCAAATCTGGGACGATTTTGCGTGGCCGCGGACGCCGATGGATGGTCGCTCGCGTCCTCCCCTTGTCCGCCCCTAGCCCGCATGTCTGTCTCCCAAAACACACCCACTCCACTCCACTCCCAAAACCTAGAGATGGCCCACGAAGATCCTACCGCCGCCACCGCCACCATCAGAGACGAGGCCCATCTCGCGTCCGTTGTCGCTCCTCCCGTGGAGGCAGCTCCTGTCCTGGACGCTCCGGTGGTCGTGGAGCCCGGGCCGCCCACGAAGAAGGCGAAGCCCGAGCTCACCGCGGAGCAGAGGGCGATGGAGACCAAGAAGTGGGGCGACCGGCGCAGGGCGCTCGAGCAACGGAAGAAGGAGGACGCTGCCGCCAAGGAGCGGGTTCTGGCGGCGGAGCAGCTCCTCCAGCTCCAAACGCAGGTGAAGGCGAATGTGATGCAAGAGCAGGCCATGCTCTTTTACGGCCACGCAGCGCTCGCTCAGCACATGATCATCCCGGGCGCCGACACTGCCTCGGGGCGGAGCTCGGCCTCGTCCGTGACCCGGCCCCTTCCTCCAAGGTCAACAGCCCCGCCGACTGCCCCGTTTGGGCGCACGCCCGGCGCGCAGGAATTGGGGCGCATTCGGGGCGCTACGCGTACCCGTCACGGGATGGGTCACCGGAGGTGGGCGAGTCCATGACGGGGACGCTCTAGGCACGCCCAATACGACGGGGACGCTCTAGCCTCCTTCCATCCGACACACCCAATACGATGTCCGGCCCCTCGAGCCCGTCCGCTCCACATGGGACGCTCTAGGCACGCCGGACACAACGAAATGCGAGGCGAGTAGACGCGGCCCGACCATTGAGTCGCTGACATGGCGGTCCCGCACTTAGGATCCAGCATGGCGTGAGGTGTCGGCGCGCCCGTTCGGCTTCCCCCGCTAAGCGGCTGACGCGGGGTTGCCGGTGGTTTTATTAGGCTCAAAACCGCGACAACGCTTTATTGGGCGCGTCGGTGTGAGCTCTATTTTTCCGCCAGGCCCCAAATTGCTATTGGGACGCTATTGGGCTCCCTTGGTGGAGATGCTCTAAGAGCAACTATAACGAAGTCTGTGAACACGTGAACTGTATTCCATGTTTACAGTCCACGCAAAACCACTTTTACCATTCAAAAATAGCTCGTGCAGAACGGGACCCGCAAACTCGACCTGTGAAAGTCAAGATTTCAACATTTCAATATTTAACATGTCAAAGCATATGCAAATTGACTCAATCAAAAAATACAAGAAATACTTTGAATCAAATGATCATCCACATTACAATATTATCCAAATCAAATTACAATAATAGTTTCAATCAAATAAATAAACATATAGTTGGAACATATCCCTAATAAATGTTTAATGTGACACATACATAAATGAAATCAGAATTGTTTATCATTGGAGGCCACGCCTCGCCTAGTGGTGGTCGATGAGATCTTGTTGGAGTTGATCATGTGTGGCCTCGTGTTCAATTTTCTTGTAGGAATGAAGTAAAGCTTGAAGGCGATCGGGTTCGTTTTTTGGTTTCACTCGGCTCCCAACATTATCATAGAAACACTCCAAGTCCAAACCTCTCTGTCCTCGATGATCATGTTGTGAAGAATGACACAATATGTCATGATGTTTCTGAGTGTTTTGATGTTCAAAAACTAGGAGCACACACAAAAGCAAATCTAGATTGCAAAACGCCAAAACTAAACTCTCTCAATATCCTTTGAGGCGGCCTCTTGTGCTTGACAAATGTAGCTTCTTTCCTTATTTCTGGAACACAAATTGTCTTCACTAAAGTTGCCCAATCAGAATATATGCCATCGGCTAGATAGCTAGTATCCCATTGTGTATTCATGATTCATGACTTTTTAGTTGCAAGCATGCATGAGCTTCTCCATACAAGTTTTGCGAATAGATGGGACTGACAGCAGACATTGATGTCATTTAGTGATCCTGCAAGCCAAAAAAGTAATGCCTAATCCACAAGTCCTCTGATGCTACAACCTCAAGCACAATCGTTGGATCGTGACTTGTACTGCAATATTGCCGTTGGCAAGCTTTTGGGTAATTATTCCACTTGCAGTGCATTCAATCGACACTACAAAGCATGCATGGCCAACCTCTCTTTGCATTCATTTGCATCAATATAATAGTATCTTCTTCACTGGGAGCTGGCAGAAACACCTCACCAAACATCCAAATCACCATCATCTTGGGAAACCTCCCCACATATTTAATGGATGTATCTTCACCAATGCGAAGGTACTTGTCGCAATAATCTGCGGGTACGCCATATGCAAGCACACGCATGGCTGCGGAGATTTTTTGGTATGGCTAAACCCTAGAACCTCAGTTGCGTCTCTATGGCGCTGAAAGTATGAGTTATTGTCGTTGCAGGCTTTTACAATTTTGACAAATAATTATCGCCACATTTGAAACCTAATGGCGGCCTCCAAGAAAAGACCAATTGCACTACAACATTGTTGGAAGTTGCTTGAGCTTGTTGACAAGTGAAAATTGAGGAGGCAAGAAGCACTGCCAAAGAAAGTAGCTATGCTAATATTAGATGAGAATAGTGATGAGGAAGGGGGAAGGAACAAGGGTAAGTGAGGTGGTAACAAGAAGGCCAAGGAGAACATCAAGCTTGAGGCCAATGTATTAAACTTGGCCTCCAAGATAATGAGTTTGTAAAGTCAAAGGAAAAAAATGACGCGCTCAAGACGTTGGAAGCAAAGATGATCATGCAAGATGATTATGAGCGAAAATAAGAATGATATGAAGCAAGTTAGGTGGCACAAAATTGGTGACTTGGAGGAGATGAAGCTCGCACTTGAGAAGAAGAAGGCAATAGCGGAGCTCGTTGCCGAGGAGACTAGGACGTTGACTTCTTTTTTGAAATGGGGGAAATATCGCCCCAGTTTCTGCATCCAAGGGATGCACACGACTTTCTTTTATTAGATTATTCACAACACCTTACAAGAGCAAACTCGAAGCAACCTCGCTAAACCTACAGAGGGATGAAGGGGGTGACAATTCACCAACTCACATCAATAAAAAACTAAATGCCTTCTCAGGCCGCCCAATAGCAGATGAGAAACACATCTAGTCAAGCAGACTCTCAGCATACGCTAACGCACACGCCATAGAAGTTGCTACCGCCGTCTTCCTCGACTCCATATTCAAAAGAGATCATCGCATTGACCATTCCAGGCCTTCCATCGATGTCGTCACGGCGCCAGACGACTCCACCATCCTGCGCGAGTCCAACACACTGCATCTGTCCCGAGACACCACTGCACCATGCCGCGGCGACACGTGGATGCCGACACAACAAAAGCACACCACTCCACCTCAGCACTACCGCCATCCGTTGTCTGCTCCAAAAAAATGCCCCCAATAGGGAAAATGGCGTTGCGCGCCACTGATACGTATCTATAATTTCTTATGTTCCATGCTAGTTTTATGACAATACTCACATGTTTTACATACACTTTATATCATTTTGATGCATTTTCTGGCACTAACCTATTAACAAGATGCCGAAGCGCCAGTTCCTGTTTTCTGCTATTTTTTTCAGAAATCTTACACAGGAAATATTCTCGGAATTGGACGAAACAAAATCCCACGGTCTTATTTTGCACGGAGATTTCCAGAACACCGAAGGAGATACGGAGAGGTGCCAAGGCGGCCCCACACCACAGGGCGGCGCGGCCAAGGAGGGGGGCGCGTCGGCCTATAGGGTGGGCCCCTCGGCCGCCTCCCGACTCTGCCCCTTCGCCTATTTATTCACTCCGTCGCGAAAACCCTAGTACTGAGAGCCACGATACGAGAAAAGTTCCAGAGACTCCGTCGCCGCCAATCTCATCTCGGGGGATTCAGGAGATCGCCTCCGGCACCCTGCCGGAGAGGGGAATCATCACCGGAGGGCTCTACATCATCATGCCCGCCTCCGGATTGATGCGTGAGTAGTTCATCCTTGGACTATGGGTCCATAGCAGTAGCTAGATGGTTGTCTTCTCCTCTTGTGCTATCATGTTTAGATCTTGTGAGTTGCCTATCATGATCAAGATCGTCTATTTGTAATGCTACATGTTGTGTTTGTTGGGATCCGACGAATATGGAATACTATGTCAAGTTGATTATTGATCTATCATATATGTGTTGTTTATGATCTTGCATGCTCTCCGTTGCTAGTAGAGGCTCTGGCCAAGTTGATACTTGTAACTCCAAGAGGGAGTATTTATGCTCGATAGTGGGTTCATGCCTCCATTGAATCTGGGACAGTGACAGAAAGTTCTAAGGTTATGGATGTGATATTGCCACTAGGGATAAAACAGCAATGCTTTGTCTAAGGATATTTGTGTGATTACATTACGCACCATACTGATACGTCTCAAACGTATCTATAATTTCTTATGTTTCATGCTACTTTATTGATGATACTCACATGTTTTATACACATTATATGTCATTATTATGCATTTTCCGGCACTAACCTATTGACGAGATGCCGAAGAGCCGATTCTTGTTTCTAGCTGTTTTTTGTTTCAGAAATCCTAGTAAGGAAATATTCTCGGAATTGGACGAAATCAACGCCCAGGGGATTATTTTTCCACGAAGCTTCCAGAAGACCGGAGGAGATACGAAGTGGGGCCACGGGGCGCCGCCACACTAGGGTGGCGCGGCCTAGAGGGGGCCCGCACGGCCCCTAGCGTGTGGGGCCCCCGTGACGCCTCCTGACCTGCCCTTCCGCCTACTTAAAGCCTTCGTCGCGAAACCCCCAGTACCGAGAGCCACGATACGGAAAACCTTCCAGAGACGCCGCCGCCGCCAATCCCATCTCGGGGATTCAGGAGATCGCCTCCCGGCACCTCGCCGGAGAGGGGAATCATCTCCCGGATGTCTCTTCATCGCCATGATCGCCTCCGGATCGATGTGTGAGTAGTTCACCCCTGGACTATGGGTCCATAGCAGTAGCTAGATGGTTGTCTTCTCCTCATTGTGATATCATGTTAGATCTTGTGAGCTGCCTATCATGATCAAGATCATCTATTTGTAATCCTACATGTTGTGTTTGTTGGGATCCGATGAATATTGAATACTATGTCAAGTTGATTATCAATCTATCATATATGTTGTTTATGTTCTTGCATGCTCTCCGTTGCTAGTAGAGGCTCTGGCCAAGTTGATACTTGTAACTCCAAGAGGGAGTATTTATGCTCGATAGTGGGTTCATGCCTCCATTGAATCTGGGATAGTGACAGAAAGTTCTAAGGTTGTGGATGTGTTGTTGCCACTAGGGATAAAACATCGATGCTTTGTCTAAGGATATTTGTGTTGATTACATTACGCATCATACTTAATGCAATTGTCTGTTGTTTGCAACTTAATACTGGAGGGGGTTTGGATGATAACCTGAAGGTGGACTTTTTAGGCATAGATGCATGCTGGATAGCGGTTTATGTACTTTGTCGTAATGCCCTGATTAAATCTCATAGTACTCATCATGATATATGTATGTGCATTGTTATGCCTTCTTTATTTGTCGATTGCCCAACTGTAATTTGTTCACCCAACATATGTTTATCTTATGGGAGAGACACCACTAGTGAACTGTGGACCCCGGTCCATTCTTTACATTTGAAATACAATCTACTGCAATTGTTCTTTACTGTTCTTCGCAAACAAACATCATCATCCACACTATACATCTAATCATTTGTTTACAGCAAGCCGGTGAAATTGACAACCTCACTGTTACGTTGGGGCAAAGTACTTTGATTGTGTTGTGCAGGTTCCACGTTGGCGCCGGAATCCCTGGTGTTGCGCCGCACTACACTCCGCCACCAACAACCTTCACGTGTTCCTTGACTCCTACTGGTTCGATAACCTTGGTTTCTTTCTGAGGGAAAACTTGCTGCTGTACGCATCACACCTTCCTCTTGGGGTTCCCAACGGACGTGTGTCTCACGCGCCATCAAGCATATTTTCTGACGCCGTTGCCGGGGAGATCAAGACACGCTGCAAGGGGAGTCTCCCACATCCAATCTCTTTACTTTGTTTTTGTCTTGGTTTGTTTTACTTTATTTACGGCTTTGTTTGCTCTTATATCAAAGACACAAAAAAATTAGTTGCTAGTTTTACTTTATTTACTGTCTTGTTCTCCATATTAAAAACACAAAAAAATTAGTTACTTGCATTTACTTTATTTAGTTTGCTTTATTTACTACTGCTAAAATGGGTACTGTTGAGAATACTAAGTTGTGTGACTTCACTAGCACAAATAATAATGATTTCTTATGCACACCTATTGCTCCACTCGCTACTACGACAGAATTCTTTGAAATTAAATCTGCTTTACTAAATCTTGTTATGAGAGAGCAATTTTACGGTGTTAGTTACGATGATGCTGCTGCCCATCTTAATAATTTTGTTGAACTATGTGAAATGCAAAAGTATAAGGATGTAGATGGTGACATTATAAAATTAAAATTATTTCCTTTCTCCTTAAGAGGAAGAGCTAAAGATTGGTTGCTATCTCTGCCTAGAAATAGTATTGATTCATGGACTAAATGTAAGGATGCTTTTATTGGTAGATATTATCCTCCCGCTAAAATTATATCTTTGAGAAGTAGCATAATGAATTTTAAGCAATTAGATAATGAACATGTTTCTCAAGCATGGGAGAGAATGAAATCTTTGGTGAAGAATTGCCCTACCCATGGACTAACTACTTGGATGATCATCCAAACCTTCTATGCGGGATTGAATTTTTCTTCGCGGAACCTATTGGATTCAGCTGCTGGAGGTACCTTTATGTCCATCACTTTGGGGGCGGCAACAAAGCTTCTTGATTCTATGATGACAAATTACTCTGAATGGCACACGGAAAGAGCTCCGCAAGGTAAGAAGGTAAATTCTGTTGATGAAACCTCCTCCTTGAATGATAAGATTGATGCTATTATGTCTATGCTTGTGAATGGTAGATCTAATGTTGATCCTAATAATGTTCCTTTAGCTTCATTGGTTGCCCAAGAAGAACATGTTGATGTGAATTTCATTAGAAGTAATAATTTCAACAACAATGCTTATAGGAATAATTCTGGTAACAACTATAGGCCATATCCTGCTGCTAATGGTAATAGTTATGGTAATTCTTATGGGAATTCTTACAACAATAATAGGAATGTACCCCCTGGTCTTGAAGCCATGCTTAAAGAATTTATTAGTACACAAGCTGCTTTTAACAAATTGTTGAGGAAAAGCTTGATAAAATTGATATTCTTGCTTCTAAGGTTGATAGTCTTGCCTCTGATGTTGATCTTTTAAAATTGAAAGTTATGCCTAATAAGGATATTGATAATAAAATTGTTACTACAGCAAATGTCATCCAAGTTCGAATTAATGAGAATATTAGATTGATGGCTGAATTGCATGCTAGGTGGGAAAGAGAAGAAAACGAAAAACTAGCTAAAGAGAATAATGTAGCTAAAGTTTGGACTATTACCACCACTAGTAATGATAATGCTTCACATGTTGCTACACCTCCTACTATCAATGGTAAAATAATTGGTGTTGGCAATGTTTCTACTCCTAGTGCAAAGCGTGCAAAATTGCCTGAAACTGCTAAAACTGCTGAAACTGGTAAAACTGCTGAAATTTTTCAAAATATTGGGGACAATGATCCCATTGCTGTAGATCATAAAGGTTTAGATTTTTATGATTGTCACATCTCTGAAGTTATAAAGTTCTTACAAAAACTTGCTAAAAGTCCCAATGCTAGTGCTATAAATTTAGCCTTTACAAACATATTACAAATGCTCTTATAAAAGCTAGAGAGGAGAAACTAAAACTTGAAACTTCTATTCCTAGGAAGTTAGAAGATGGTTGGGAGCCCATCATTAACATGAGGGTCAATGATTTTGATTGTAATGCTTTATGTGATCTTGCTGCAAGTATTTCTATTATACCTAAGAAAATTTATGATATGCTTGATTTGCCACCATTGAAAAACTGTTATTTGGATGTTAATCTTGCCGATAATGCTATAAAGAAACCTTTGGGGAGCATTGACAATGTTCGTATTATGGTTAACAATAACCTTGTACCCGTTGATTTTGTTGTCTTGGATATTTAATGCAATGCATCTTGTCCCATTATATTGGGAAGACCTTTCTTCGAACTGTTGGTGCTACCATTGATATGAAGGAAGGTAATATTAAATATCAATTTTCTCTTAAGAAAGGTATGGAACACTTCCCTAGAAAAAGAATGAAGTTACCTTATGATTCTATTATTATAACAAATTATGATGTTGATGCTTCATCTCTTGATAATACTTGATACACACTTTCTGCGCCTAGCTGAAAGGCGTTAAAGAAAAGCGCTTATGGGAGACAACCCATTATTTTACTTCTGCACTTTATTTTATATTTGAGTCTTGGAAGTTCTTACTATTGTAGCAACCTCTCCTTATCTTTATTTTATTGCATTGTTGTGCCAAGTAAAGTCTTTGATAGCAAAGTCAATACTAGATTTGGATTACTACGCAGGAACAGATTTTTTGCTGTCACGAAATTGAGCCGCCCCTGCTGTAGAAAATTTATAAAAATCTGCCAATTTACGTGCGTGATCCTCAGATATGTACGCAACTTTCATTCAATTTGGGCATTTTCATCTGAGCAAGTCTGGTGCCTCTAAAAATTCGTCTTTACGGACTGTTCTGTTTTGACAGATTCTGCCTTTTATTTCGCATTGCCTGTTTTGCTATGCTTGATGGATTTCTTTGTTCCATTAACTTTCAGTAGCTTTGTGCAATGTCCAGAAGTGTTAAGAATGATTATGTCACCACTGAATATATGAATTATGCACTGACCCTCTAATGAGTTTGTTTTGAGTTTGGTGTGGAAGAAGTTTTCAAGGGTCAAGAGAGGAGGATGATACAATATGATCAAGAAGAGTGGAAAGTCTAAGCTTGGGGATGCCCCCGTGGTTCATCCCTGCATATTTTAAGAAGACTCAAGCATCTAAGCTTGGGGATGCCCAAGGCATCCCTTCTTCATCGACAACTTATCAGGTCACCTCTAGTGAAACTATATTTTTATTCCGTCACATCTTATGTGCTTTACTTGGAGCGTCTGTTTGTTTTTGTTTTTGTTTTGTTTGAATAAAATCAGATCCTAGCATTCTTTGTTTGGTAGAGAGACACGCTCCGCTGTTTCGTATGAACACATATGTTCTTAGCTTTATTTTTAATGTTCATTGCGAAAGTTGAACTACTTCATTCATTGTTATATGGTTGGAAACGGAAAATGCCGCATGTGGTAAATGGTATAATGTCTTGAATAATTTGATACTTGGCAATTGTTGTGCTCATATAGATCGTGTTTAAGCTCTTGCATCATGTACTTTGCACCCATTAATGAAGAACTACATAGAGCTTGTTAAAATTTTGTTTGCATGATTGATCTCTAGAGTCTAGATATTTTCTGGTTAAGGTGTTTGAACAACAAGGAGACGATGTAAAGTCTTATAATGCTTACAATATGTTCATATGTGAGTCTTGCTGCACCGTTTTATACTTGAGTTTGCTTCAAACAACCTTGCTAGCCTAGCCTTGTATTGAGAGGAATTCTTCTCGTGCATCCAAATCCTTGAGCCAATAACCATGCCATTTGTGTCCACCATACCTACCTACTACATGGTATTTCTCCGCCATTACAAAGTAAATTACTTGAGTGCTACCTTTAAAATTTCTATTCCTTTGTCTTTGCAATATATAGCTCATGGGAAAATAGCCTTAAAAACTATTGTGGTGAAGAATATGTACTTATGTGTCTTATTTCTTAATAAGTTGCTTGTTGAGCGGTAACCATGTTTCTGGGGACGCCATCAACTTTTTCCTTTGTTGAATATCATGTGAGTTGCTATGCATGTTCGTCTTGTCTGAAGTAAGGGTGATCTTCATGATCAAATGGTTTGAGTATGCATATTGTTAGAGAAGAAAATTGGGCCGCTAACTAAAGCCATGATTCATGGTGGAAGTTTCAGTGTGGACAATCAATCCTCAATCTCTTACGAGAATTTTAACTGTTGTTGTATGCTTATGCATTAAAGAGGAGTCCATTATCTGTTGTCTATGTTGTCCCGGTATGGATGTCTAAGTTGAGAATAATCAAAAGCGAGAAATCCAATGCGAGCTTTCTCCTTAGACCTTTGTACAGGCGGCATAGAGGTACCCCTTTGTGACACTTGGTTGACACATATGCTATGCAATGATAATCCATGTTAATCCAAGCTAACTAGGACAAGGTGCGAGCACTATTGGTATACTATGCATGAGGCTTGCAACTTATAGGATATCTTATACATAACACATATGCTTTATTACTACCGTTGACAAAATTGTTTCTTGTTTCAAAATGAAAAGCTCTAGCACAAATATAGTAATCCATGCTTCCCTCTGTGAAGGGCCTTTCTTCTACTTTATTGTTGAGTCATTTTACCTACTTCTTTCTATCTTAGAAGCAAACACTTGTGTCAACCGTGCATTGATTCTTACATGTTTACCTATTGCACTTGTTATATTACTTTGTGTTGACCATTATCCATGAGATATACATGTTGAAGTTGAAAGCAACTACTGAAACTTATATCTTCCTTTGTGTTGCTTCAATGCCTTTACTTTGAATTTATTGCTTTATGAGTAACTCTTATGCAAGTCTTATTGATGCTTGTCTTGAAAGTACTATTCATGAAAAGTCTTTGCTATATGATTCATTTGTTTACTCATTATCTTTGTCATTGCTTCGAATCGCTGCATTCATCTCATATGCTTTACAATAGTATGATCAAGATTATGATAGCATGTCACTTCAGAAATTATCTTTGATTATCGTTTACCTACTCGAGGGCGAGTAGGAACTAAGCTTGGGGATGCTTGATACGTCTCAAACGTATCTATAATTTCTTATGTTCCATGCTACTTTATTGATGATACTCACATGTTTTATACACATTATATGTCATTATTATGCATTTTTCGGCACTAACCTATTGACGAGATGCCGAAGAGCTAGTTGCTGTTTTCTGCTGTTTTTGGTTTCAGAAATCCTAGTAAGGAAATATTCTCGGCTTTGGACGAAATCAACGCCCAAGGGCTTATTTTCCACGAAGCTTCCAGAAGACCGGAGGAGATACGAAGTGGGGCCACGGGGCGCCGCCACACTAGGGCGGCGCGGCCTAGAGGGGGCCCGCGCGGCCCTAGCGTGTGGGGCCCCCGTGACGCCTCCTGGCCTTCCCTTCCGCCTACTTAAAGCCTTCGTCGCGAAACCCCCGATGCGAGAGCCACGATACGGAAAACCTTCCGAGAGACGCCGCCGCCGCCAATCCCATCTCGGGGGATTCGGGAGATGGCCTCCAGCACCTCGCCGGAGAGGGGAATCATCTCCCGGAGGTCTCTTCATCGCCATGATCGCCTCCGGATCGATGTGTGAGTAGTCCACCCCGGACTATGGGTCCATAGCAGTAGCTAGATGGTTGCCTTCTCCTCATTGTGCTATCATGTTAGATCTTGTGAGCTGCCTATCATGATCAAGATCATCTATTTGTAATCCTACATGTTGTGTTTGTTGGGATCCGATGAATATTGAATACTATGTCAAGTTGATTATCAATCTATCATATATGTTGTTTATGTTCTTGCATGCTCTCCGTTGCTAGTAGAGGCTCTGGCCAAGTTGATACTAGTAACTCCAAGAGGGAGTATTTATGCTCGATAGTGGGTTCATGCCTCCATTGAATCTGGGACAGTGACAGAAAGTTCTAAGGTTGTGGATGTGCTGTTGCCACTAGGGATAAAACATCGATGCTTTGTCTAAGGATATTTGTGTTGATTACATTACGCATCATACTTAATGCAATTGTCTGTTGTTTGCAACTTCATACTGGAAGGGGTTCGAATGATAACTTGAAGGTGGACTTTTTAGGCATAGATGCATGCTGGATAGCGGTCTATGTACTTTGTCGTAATGCCCTGATTAAATCTCATAGTACTCATCATGATATATGTATGTGCATTGTTATGCCTTCTTTATTTATCAATTGCCCAACTGTAATTTGTTCACCCAACATATGTTTATCTTATGGAAGAGACACCACTAGTGAACTGTGGACCCCGGTCCATTCTTTACATCTGAAATACAATCTACTTCAATTGTTCTTTACTATTCTTCGCAAACAAACATCATCATCCACACTATACATCTAATCCTTTGTTTACTGACAAGCCGGTGAGATTGACAACCTCACCATTACGTTGGGGCAAAGTACTTTGATTGTGTTGTGCAGGTTCCACGTTGGCGCCGGAATCCCTGGTGTTGCGCCGCACTACACTCCGCCACCAACAACCTTCACGTGTTCCTTGACTCCTACTGGTTCGATAACCTTGGTTTCTTTCTGAGGGAAAACTTGCTGCTGTACGCATCACACCTTCCTCTTGGGGTTCCCAACGGACGTGTGTCTCACGCGCCATCACATACTTAATGCAATTGTCTGTTGTTTGCAACTTAATACTAGAAGGGGTGCGGATGCTAACCCGAAGGTGGACTTTTTAGGCATAGATGCATGCTGGATAGCGGTCTATGTTCTTTGTCGTAATGCCCTAAGTAAATCTCATATTAGTCATCATGATATGTATGTGCATTGTTATGCCCTCTCTATTTGTCAATTGCCCAACTGTAATTTGTTCACCCAACATGATATTTATCTTATTGGAGAGACACCACTAGTGAACTGTGGACCCCGGTCCATTCTTTTACATCTGAAATACAATCTACTGCAAACTCTGTTCTTTGTTGTTCTTCACAAGGAAACATCATTCTCCACACCATACGTTTAATCCTTTGTTTACAGCAAGCCGGTGAGATTGACAACCTCACTGTTAAATTTGGGGAAAAGTATTTTGATTGTGTTGTGCAGGTTCCACGTTGGCGCCGGAATCCCTGGTGTTGCGCCGCACTACACTCCTTCACCAACAACCTTCACGTGGCCTTCATCTCCTACTGGTTTGATAACCTTGGTTTCTTACTGAGGGAAAACTTGCTGCTGTACGCATCAGACCTTCCTCTTGGGGTTCCCAACGGACGTGTGCTTCACGCGTTATCAGCCACCATCGTCCGATCCGGGAGACCCGGGTCTAGGGTTTCCCCTGGAGCACCCTAGGCGAAGAACGCAGACTGCAGAAACAATGCCTTCAACAAGGTAACGACGAAACACGCCGCCATCATCCGCCATGACCGAAGTTCGGGCCGGCTTTCACCGGCAGCTGCGCCTCGCCATCGGGAGCTAGGCGACGGATCGCGAGATCCGCCACGGCTAGCCACATAACTAGCCGATCTCCTCCGGCGAGAGAGAAGACCACCACCGCGGTGCCACGGTCAGCGGCACCAGACGCCCGCCACCTGCCACTAGGTCGACGCCGCCCCCATCATCCAGGGCCGTCGCCCTTGGTGCAGTGGTCCCAGACCTTGAGGAGGAGCAGTACGAGATCCGTCCCCATCACCGCCTTCCCGGTGATACCGAGGAGAGGACCGCGCCGCCAGGTTCCAGGGCCGCGCCGCCGCCCCCATCATCGTCCGCCCGCCTCGGCGAGGATGTGAGGAGAGGCCGCGCCACCAGATACCAGGGCCATGACGCCGCCATAGCCGCCCGCCCGGCGAGAGGGCCGCGCCGCCATCATCCTCTAAGTGCTGGGGCCATCCCCCCAGTGTGGAGGCGAGCCTCCATCCGCCGCACCAGGGGTCCACGCGAGGATCCCCGCTGCCCCTATCACCGGCCGCGCCCGGCTTCGCCGGTGGCGGCCTCCGGGGACGACGAGGAGGGGGAGAGGGAGGGGGAGACGACGGCGGTGGGGGCTAAGGTTCCGCCCCGAGTCGCCCTGGAGGGGAATGACCCGAGCGTTAGCTCATAAAATTGGTTAGATCCAACCATCATGGATGCCTTCACTAGAGAGTGGGGGATATGAGGAGACTCGAGATCATCTCAATGAGGAGGCAATCCCGTGAAGCTATAGCTGCGATGAATGCTACTCTCGGTGGAGGTGATGCCGCTTCGGCTACAGCGAGTGGTGGTGTCGACGGTTGTGTGGCTTGAGTGTGCCTTCTTCATCATCTTGGTGGATGATTGCGTGAATATGACATTGTGCACATATTTTGGATGGTTTTAGATGCGAGCATTACTGTCAAACAATGTCATATCCTCGAAATAGGCTTTCGCCCCGCTTTATAAATAAAGCAACAACCATACAAGAGATAACGAACTAAAAAGAAAATGCTGGGGCAGCAGCAAAACATGCCCAACGACAAGGTAAGATACAACGACTCGAAAAGAAGGAAGAATGCCACGGAACGACACTACGAAAAGATGCCGCAACCTATGCGCCCTCCGAATTTGTCCCACCATGCTACTTGCACCCCGATCCCCGAGCCCCGAGACAGCACCTCCAAGAAGGAATGCGACATCGCAACGACGCTACTGTCCGGATCAACGAGCAGATCCTAGGGTTTCCCCCGGTACTCTAAGGAGAGTGGAGGAGGGAAACCTCGACACCCTCCAAGGAGGAATGGCGACACCCTCAGGCGCCACCGCGTCGATGCCGGACCAGCCAGCAGGAATTTCTCCCGTTCCCCTCAACCACATCCCCAAAGGATCGAAAGTGCAGCAACCCAGCGAAGAAGCACATACACGAACACGGACGGATGCAGCATATGCGGGGCGACATAGCGAACAAACAACACTGCAACCCACAGGGCTCAGGCCCAAAAGGGCCCTTAAGCAGCCACCAGATCTAGGCCCGCCTGGTCCAGATCTAGCCCGCAAGCCAGCCGTGGTTGCCGGTGATACGTCTCCGACGTATCGATAATTTCTTATGTTCCATGCAACATTATTGATGATATCTACATGTTTTATACACACTTTATGTCATATTCGTGCATATTATGGAACTAACCTATTAACAAGATGCCGAAGAGCCGATTCTGTCGTTTTCTCGTTGTTTTTGGTTTCGAAATCCTAGTAACGAAATATTCTCGGAATTGGACGAAATCAACGCCCGGGGTCCTATTTTGCCACGAAGCTTCCGGAAGACCGAAGAGGAGTCGAAGTGGGGCCACGAGGTGCCGCCACCATAGGGCGGCGCGGCCCGAGCCCCGGCCGCGCCGACCTGTGGTGTGGGGCCCTCGTGTGGCCTCCCGCGTTGCCCTTCCGCCTACTTAAAGCCTCCGTCGCGAAACCCCCGCACCGAGAGCCACGATACGGAAAACCTTCCGGAGACGCCGCCGCCGCCAATCCCATCTCGGGGGATTCCGGAGATCTCCTCCGGCACCCTGCCGGAGAGGGGATTCATCTCCCGGAGGACTCTTCACCGCCATGGTCGCCTCCGGAGTGATGAGTGAGTAGTTCACCCCCGGACTATGGGTCCATAGCAGTAGCTAGATGGTTGTCTTCTCCTCATTGTGCTTCATTGTTGGATCTTGTGAGCTGCCTAACATGATCAAGATCATCTATCCGTAATGCTATATGTTGTGTTTGTCGGGATCCGATGGATAGAGAATACCATGTTATGTTAATTATCAAGTTATTACCTATGTGTTGTTTATGATCTTGCATGCTCTCCGTTATTAGTAGAGGCTCGACCAAGTTTTTGCTCTTAACTCCAAGAGGGAGTATTTATGCTCGATAGTGGGTTCATGCCTCCATTGATATCCGGGACAGATGACGAAAAGTTCTAAGGTTGTAGATTGCTTGTTGCCACTAGGGATAAAACATTGATGCTATGTCTAAGGATGTAGTTGTTGATTACATTACGCACCATACTTAATGCAATTGTCTGTTGCTTTGCAACTTAATACTGGAAGGGGTTCGGATGATAACTCGAAGGTGGACTTTTTAGGCATAGATGCAGTTGGATGGCGGTCTATGTACTTTGTCGTAATGCCCAATTAAATCTCACTCGTACTTATCATGACATGTATAGCATTGTTATGCCCTCTCTATTTGTCAATTGCCCGACCGTAATTTGTTCACCCAACATGCTTTTATCTTATGGGAGAGACACCTCTAGTGAACTGTGGACCCCGGTCCATTCTTTTATACTCGAAATACAAATCTGTCTGCAATACTTGTTCTTTACTGTTTTTTGCAAACAATCATCTTCCACACAATACGGTTAATCCTTTGTTACAGCAAGCCGGTGAGATTGACAACCTCATCTGTTTCGTTGGGGCAAAGTACTTTGGTTGTGTTGTGCGGGTTCCACGTTGGCGCCGGAATCCCCGGTGTTGCGCCGCACTACATCCCGCCGCCATCAACCTTCAACGTGCTTCTTGGCTCCTCCTGGTTCGATAAACCTTGGTTTCTTTCGAGGGAAAACTTGCTCGCTGTGCGCATCATACCTTCCTCTTGGGGTTCCCAACGAACGTGTGAGTTACACGCCATCAAGCTCTTTTTCCGGCGCCGTTGCCGGGGAGATCAAGACACGCCTGCAAGGGGAGTCTCCACTTCCCAATCTCTTTACTTTGTTTTTGTCTTGCTTTATTTTATTTACTACTTTGTTTGCTGCATTATATCAAAACACAAAAAAAATTAGTTGCTAGCTTTACTTTATTTACTGTCTTGCACTCTATATCAAAAACACAAAAAATTAGTTACTTGCATTTACTTTACTTGATTCATCATGTTTCCTTTTAATTTTACCACAAAAGACATACCGGTAGGACAAGGGTCTATAATTGGAAGAGATAATATAGAAGAATTTTTCACCCATGTTAGTATGCATGAAGATCTTAAAGATATACCACTTGCAAAAGTTGTCCCTACTTATGAAGATGCCTCTGTTTGTTTGGTACGCATGATGGAAGCTAGATTTATTAGTCTCAACCCCATGATACAACACATGTTTCTTACACTTTCCGATATGGAAGAGGGGAAAAGAAAGATTTTGTTTTAGAAACCCTTCTTAGAGAATTTGGTGGTCTAGCAAGAGAGGCTAGAAAGGTCTTTGCTAAATTTAATATGCTTGGTTCTCATACTAATTTTGTTGGTCTTCTTGAAAAATGGACATGGATAGAATAGGGTACACTAATAATATTAATGATGGTGGGGAGATCAAAGCACCAATACCATGTAAACTCCTAGCTATGAATGATGCACTAGAAAATAACTATGCTTGGCTTGTTCCTGAAAATTTGTTCGATGAGAGTAGCAAGCCCAAGACTAATGAAAAGGGAGCCGCTGAAACTTATGTATCCAATGTACTATGCATGGTTGAGAAAACTCCAAACCCCGCTGTAGATGCACCACCCTTTGATAACACTTGAGATACACTTTCTGCGCCTAGCTGAAAGGCGTTAAAGAAAAGCGCTTATGGGAGACAACCCATGTTTTTACTACAGCACTTTGTTTTATATTTGAGTCTTGAAAGTTGTTTACTACTGTAGCAACCTCTTCTTATCTTAGTTTTGAGTTTTGTTGTGCCAAGTAAAGTCTTTGATAGTAAAGTAAATACTAGATTTGGATTACTGCGCAGAAGCGATTTCTTTGTCTGTCACGAATCTGGGTCTAATTCTCTGTAGGTAACTCAGAAAACTAAGCCAATTTACGTGAGTGATCCTCAGATATGTACGCAACTTTCATTCAATTTGGGCATTTTCATTTGAGCAAGTCTGGTGCCCTAATAAAATCCATCTTTACGGACTGTTCTGTTTTGATAGATTCTGCCTTTTATTTCGCCTTGCCTCTTTTGCTATGTTGGATGAATTTCTTTGATCCATTAATGTCCAAGTAGCTTTATGCAATGTCCGGAAGTGTTAAGAATGATTGTGTCACCTCTCGAACATGTTAATTTTTATTGTGCACTAACCCTCTAATGAGTTGTTTCGAGTTTGGTGTGGAGGAAGTTTTCAAGGATCAAGAGAGGAGAATGATGCAATATGATCAAGGAGAGTGAAAGCTCTAAGCTTGGGGATGCCCCGGTGGTTCACTCCTGCATATTCTAAGAAGACTCAAGCGTCTAAGCTTGGGGATGCCTAAGGCATCCCCTTCTTCATCGACAATATTATCAGGTTCCTCCCCTGAAACTATATTTTTATTTCGTCACATCTTATGCACTTTGCTTGGAGCGTCGGTTTGTTTTTGTTTTTGTTTTGTTTGAATAAAATGGATCCTAGCATTCATCGTATGGGAGAGAGACACGCTCCGTCTGTAGCATATGGACAAGTATGTCCTTAGGCTCTACTCATAGTATTCATGGCGAAGTTTCTTCTTCGTTAAATTGTTATATGGTTGGAATTGGAAAATGCTACATGTAGTAATTCTAAAATGTCTTGGATAATTTGATACTTGGCAATTGTTGTGCTCATGTTTAAGCTCTTGCATCATATACTTTGCACCCATTAATGAAGAAACACTTAGAGCTTGCTAGTTTGGTTTGCATATTTGGTTTCTCTAGAGTCTAGATAATATCTAGTATTGAGTTTGAACAACAAGGAAGACGGTGTAGAGTCTTATAATGTTTACAATATGTCTTTTATGTGAGTTTTGCTGCACCGTTCATCCTTGTGCTTGTTTCAAATAACCTTGCTAGCCTAAACCTTGTATCGAGAGGGAATACTTCTCATGCATCCAAAATCCTTGAGCCAACCACTATGCCATTTGTGTCCACCATACCTACCTACTACATGGTATTTATCCGCCATTCCAAAGTAAATTGCTTGAGTGCTACCTTTAAAATTCCATCATTCGCCTTTGCAATATATAGCTCATGGGACAAATAGCTTAAAAACTATTGTGGTATTGAATATGTACTTATGCACTTTATCTCTTATTAAGTTGCTTGTTGTGCGATAACCATGTTTACGGGGACGCCATCAACTACCCTTTGTTGAATATCATGTGAGTTGCTATGCATGTCCGTCTTGTCCGAAGTAAGAGAGATCTACCACCTTTATGGTTGGAGCATACATATTGTTAGAGAAGAACATTGGGCCGCTAACTAAAGCCATGATTCATGGTGGAAGTTTCAGTTTTGGACATATATCCTCAATCTCATATGAGAATAATAATTGTTGCCACATGCTTATGCATTAAAGAGGAGTCCATTATCCGTTGTCCATGTTGTCCCGGTATGGATGTCTAAATTGAGAATAATCAAAAGCGAGAAATCCAAAATGCGAGCTTTCTCCTTAGACCTTTGTACATGCGGCATGGAGGTACCCCATTGTGACACTTGGTTAAAACATGTGTATTGCGATGATCCGGTAGTCCAAGCTAATTAGGACAAGGTGCGGGCACTATTAGTATACTATGCATGAGGCTTGCAACTTGTAAGATATAATTTACATAACTCATATGCTTTATTACTACCATTGACAAAATTGTTTCATGTTTTCAAAATAAAAGCTCTAGCACAAATATAGCAATCGATGCTTTCCTCTTTGAAGGACCATTCTTTTTACTTTTATGTTGAGTCAGTTCACCTATTTCTCTCCACCTCAAGAAGCAAACACTTGTGTGAACTGTGCATTGATTCCTACATACTTGCATATTGCACTTGTTATATTACTCTATGTTGACAATTATCCATGAGATATACATGTTACAAGTTGAAAGCAACCGCTGAAACTTAATCTTCCTTTGTGTTGCTTCAATACCTTTACTTTGATTTATTGCTTTATGAGTTAACTCTTATGCAAGACTTATTGATGCTTGTCTTGAAGTACTATTCATGAAAAGTCTTTGCTTTATGATTCACTTGTTTACTCATGTCATTACCATTGTTTTGATCGCTGCATTCATTACATATGTTTACAAATAGTATGATCAAGGTTATGATGGCATGTCACTTCAGAAATTATCTTTGTTATCGTTTTACCTGCTCGGGACGAGCGGAACTAAGCTTGGGGATGCTGATACGTCTCCGACGTATCGATAATTTCTTATGTTCCATGCCACATTATTGATGATATCTACATGTTTTATGCACACTTTATGTCATATTCGTGCATTTTACGGAACTAACCTATTAACAAGATGCCGAAGAGCCGATTCTGTCGTTTTCGCTGTTTTTGGTTTCGAAATCCTAGTAACGAAATATTCTCGGAATTGGACGAAATCAACGCCCGGGGTCCTATTTTGCCACGAAGCTTCCAGAAGACCGAAGAGGAGTCGAAGTGGGGCCACGAGGTGCCGCCACCATAGGGCGGCGCGGCCCAGGCCCTGGCCGCGCCGACCTGTGGTGTGGGGCCCTCGTGTGGCCCCCCGCGTTGCCCTTCCGCCTACTTAAAGCCTCCGTCGTGAAACCCCCAGTACCGAGAGCCACGATACGGAAAACCTTCCAGAGACGCCGCCGCCGCCAATCCCATCTCGGGGGATTATGGAGATCTCCTCCGGCACCCTGACGGAGAGGGGATTCATCTCCCGGAGGACTCTTCACCGCCATGGTCGCCTCCGGAGTGATGAGTGAGTAGTTCACCCCTGGACTATGGGTCCATAGCAGTAGCTAGATGGTTGTCTTCTCCTCATTGTGCTTCATTGTTGGATCTTGTGAGCTGCCTAACATGATCAAGATCATCTATCTCGTAATGCTATATGTTGTGTTTGTCGGGATCCGATGGATAGAGAATACCATGTTATGTTAATTATCAAGTTATTACCTATGTGTTGTTTATGATCTTGCATGCTCTCCGTTATTAGTAGAGGCTCTGGCCAAGTTTTTGCTCTTAACTCCAAGAGGGAGTATTTATGCTCGATAGTGGGTTCATGCCTCCATATATTGATATCTGGGACAGTGACAGAAAGTTCTAAGGTTGTGGATTGCTGTTGCCACTAGGGATAAAACATTGATGCTATGTCTAAGGATGTAGTTGTTGATTACATTATGCAGCATACTTAATGCAATTGTCTGTTGCTTTGCAACTTAATACTGGAAGGGGTTCGGATGATAACCTGAAGGTGGACTTTTTAGGCATAGATGCGAGTTGGATGGCGGTCTATGTACTTTGTCGTAATGCCCAATTAAATCTCATCTGTACTTATCATGACATGTATATGAATTGTTATGCCCTCTCTATTTGTCAATTGCCCGACCGTAATTTGTTCACCCAACATGCTTTTATCTTATGGGAGAGACACCTCTAGTGAGCTGTGGACCCCGGTCCATTCTTTTATACTTGAAATACAAATCTGCTGCAATACTTGTTCTTTACTATTTTTTGCAAACAATCATCTTCCACACAATACGGTTAATCCTTTGTTACGGCAAGCCGGTGAGATTGACAACCTCACCTGTTTCGTTGGGGCAAAGTACTTTGGTTGTGTTGTGCGGGTTCCACGTTGGCGCCGGAATCCACGGTGTTGCGCCGCACTACATCCCGCCGCCATCAACCTTCAACGTGCTTCTTGGCTCCTCCTGGTTCGATAAACCTTGGTTTCTTTCTGAGGGAAAACTTGCTGCTGTGCGCATCATACCTTCCTCTTGGGTTCCCAACGAACGTGTGAGTTACACGCCATCAGCCGGCGCCGCCGCACTGCCGCCCGCCACCTGCATCCACCCAGCACCCGCATGAGGCATCTCTTCGCAACCGCCATCTCCTCCGTCCACCAGCAAGCGCGTCCTTCGTTGAAGCACCAGCATCTCCCGTCGTGGCCCGCACCGTGTGGAGCCACCGTCGCGACACTGCCGACAGATCTAGGCCCGCCTGGCCCAGATCCAGCCCGCTGCGCGCTCGGCAAATCCAGCCACGAGGACGCCCATGACTCTGGCCGGCGAGCCGCCTGCCCACCACCAGCACCACCTCAGTTCCCCGAGCCGCACGCCCGACGGCCAGCGCTGGCCACCACCGGCGCCCGACCGCCGGGGAAGAACACCTCCAGAGCTACGCCGCCGCTGTCGACTCCCGCGAGGAAGAAGTCACCGCCACCGAGCCCCGCCACCTCCAGCACGAGGAACCGCCTCGCCGCGGCACGCCGGCCAACCGCGCGAGGAGACGCCGGTTTGTCGCCTCGGGCCACCTACGTCTGGATGGGAGCGCCCCGCACCTCCATCTCATGACCAGGGACCGGAGATCCGCCGCCGCCAGCACCGCACGGGCTTTGCCCTACGGCTAGCGCCAGCGGCGGCGGCGGAGGGAAGGGGCTAGGGGGCTTGGGGCTAGGGTTTGCGAGGTCCCACCCGTCGCCTGCGGGGGTGATACGTCTCAAACGTATCTATAATTTCTTATGTTCCATGCTACTTTTATGATGATGCTCACATGTTTTATACACACTTTATGTCATTATTATGCATTTTCCGGCACTAACCTATTGACGAGATGCCGAAGAGACAGTTGCTGTTTTCTGCTGTTTTTGGTTTCAGAAATCCTACAAAGGAAATATTCTCGGAATTGGATGAAATCAACGCCCAGAGTCTTATTTTTCCACGAAGCTTCCAGAAGACCGAGGGAGATACGAAGTGGGGCCACGGGGTGCCGACACCATAAGGCGGCGCGACCAGGGTGGGCCCCGCGCCGCCCTGTGGTGTGGGGCCCCCGTGCCTCTTCCGACTCCGCCCTTCCTCCTACTTAAAGCCTTCATCGCGAATACCCCAGTACCGAGAGCCACGATACGGAAAACCTTCCAGAGACGCCGCCGCCGCCAATCCCATCTCGGGGGATTCAGGAGATCGCCTCCGGCACCCTGCCGGAGAGGGGAATCATCTCCCGGAGGTCTCTTCATCGTCATGATCGCCTCCGGATCAATGTGTGAGTAGTTCACCCCTGGACTATGGGTCCATAGCAGTAGCTAGATGGTTGTCTTCTCCTCATTGTGCTATCATGTTAGATCTTGTGAGCTTCCTATCATGATCAAGATCATCTATTTGTAATGCTACATGTTGTGTTTGTTGGGATCCGATGAATATGGAATACTATGTCAAGTTGATTATCAATCTATCATATATGTTGTTTATGTTCTTGCATGCTCTCCGTTGCTAGTAGAGGCTCCGGCCAAGTTGATACTTGTGACTCCAAGAGGGAGTATTTATGCTCGATAGTGGGTTCATGCCTTCATTGAATGCGGGACGATGTGACGAAAAGTTCTAAGGTTGTGGATGTGTTGTTGCCACTAGGGATAAAACATCGATGCTTTGCCTAAGGATATTTGTGTTGATTACATTACGCACCATACTTAATGCAATTGTCCGTTGTTTGCAACTTAATACCGGAAGGGGTTCGGATGATAACCTCGAAGGTGGACTTTTTAGGCATAGATGCATGCTTGGATAGCGGTCTATGTACTTTGTCGTAATGCCCTGATTAAATCTCAAAGTACTCATCGTGATATATGTATGTGCATTGTTATGCCTTCTTTATTTGTCAATTGCCCATCTGTAATTTGTTCACCCAACATGCTATTTATCTTATGGGAGAGACACCACTAGTGAACTGTGGACCCCGGTCCATTCTTTACATCTGAAATACAATCTACTGCAAACTCTGTTCTTTACTGTTTTTCGCAAATAAACATCATCTTCCACACTATACATCTAATCCTTTGTTTACAGCAAGCCGGTGAGATTGACAACCTCACTGTTACGTTGGGGCAAAGTACTTTTATTGTGTTGTGCAGGTTCCACGTTGGCGCCGGAATCCCTGGTGTTGCGCCGCACTACACTCCGCCACCAACAACCTTCACGTGTTCCTTGACTCCTACTCGGTTCGATAACCTTGGTTTCTTGCGAGGGAAAACTTGTCGCTGTACACATCACACCTTCCTCTTGGGGTTCCCAACGGACGTGTGTCTTACACGCCATCAAGACAGTTTTCTGGCGCCGTTGCCGGGGAGATCAAGACACGCTGCAAGGGGAGTCTCCCACATCCAATCTCTTTACTTTGTTTTTGTCTTGCTTTACTTTATTTTATTTACTGCTTTGTTTGCTCTCTTATATCAAAAATACAAAAAAATTTAGTTGCTAGTTTTACTTTATTTACTGTCTTGTTCTCTATATTGAAAACACAAAAAAAATAGTTACTTGCATTTACTTTATTTAGTTTGCTTTATTTACTACTGCTAAAATGGGTACTGTTGAAAATACTAAGTTGTGTGACTTCACTAGCACAAATAATAATGATTTCTTATGCACACCTATTGCTCCACCTGCTACTACAGCAGAATTTTTTGAAATTAAACCTGCTTTACTAAATCTTGTTATGAGAGAGCAATTTTCTGGTGTTAGTTCTGATGATGCTGCTGCCCATCTTAATAACTAGATAATGCCCCGCGCGTTGCGGCGGAACATCTGTCTAAAAACTCTGGAACAAAGGGCATCAAAGAGTAATCATCGAATTAAACGGCACGTTCTCTGTCTATTGGTGTAGAAATAATTAACTAAATAGCTTTAAATAGCTAAAAAAATCTATCAACTTCATGTGAATGGTTATATATGATATGCATCGTTGATGAATAATGTATAAAAAAACGTAGAGCAGGTAGTGAGAAGACTGAAAAACAAAGCAATATATATCAGATGAACTGCTTATCATACAATTCATAATGTTACTGACATTATTCTTATAAGTACGCAGAGTGAAACCTGGTTCCAGAGATGCCCAAAGCGGAGCGATTAGAGGTGACAAAAAGAGCAGTTGCAATACCAGCAACTAATTCTTTATTATCTACCTCACCTAGTATTTTCTCCATAAGTAAATACTATTGAGGAAACGAAGTTCATGGAGTCATCAGTAGTAAATGAATAAATCCTTCCCAATTTTCTGAGAATCATCTCATGCTAAGTTCGTTGCATTGTTTGTTGCTGTAGAACACTAATCCATCAACAATGCAGTTTACCAACTGTTAGTGTATAACGAAAAAGAGAATGAGAACCATATCGTCAGTGGACATGAGATGCAACTAATAGTAGTACCAAGAAATAAGAAATGTTTTAAACAGATACGTACCCCATCTGCAGTGAAATAATAGTTCGGTTTACTTCACCCTGAAGTTGCTTAATTGAGGCACTATCCAACATGAATAAAGAAGATATCAACTCACTTTAAACAGTCCAACAACCTGGCAATTTGATTTACCATTATTTGTTGTTCAAGGAAAAAAAGATTTAAAATTATCCTCTACAGGTCCAGTACTACCCACAGTCAGCCAAATGCACGTAGTACCAAGCCAATTTTATCACACACTTTCAACATTAATCAGAACCATCGCCATAGCAATTGACCAAACTATTGATAAACAAAAGTAAGATGCACATTTACATCCTGGGAGTAGTTTATCTTGCCACCATGTTCTGCCTATTCATCAACCATGTAGCTACTACCATACTATGTGGTGTGCTAACCTGCATATTCAAAAGAAAAAGTTATCACCTAAGAGCAGAATTGAGTTGAAAATCTAGCCATGTAAAATGCATCAACTTACGTCGCACAGTCAGAATGTATCAGCAAGTGAGTTGGAGAGATTTGCCTTAAGAGATCCAGTCTTGCCAAAGTGTGCAAAATTAAAATGTTAATCCACATGCAAGTCTAGTGCCCAGTGCAAGTCCTGGCAAAAAGATTTGGCAAAAATCTGTAGAAGAAACATATTTCGTTATTGATATATGTCGAAGAGTACAGAGTCCGAAACAAAGATGACCGCACCAATCTCTATATCATGTCTTTTCGTCTCACCATTTTTGCCTCTGAGGTAGCAAATAAAGTTCTAAAAGTATTGAGGTCTTGTAGATCTCATAGCATGCAAACAACTAAAATGAAGTACTGACCTTGTAAGACGACAAACCTGTTAATCCACATGCAAGTCTAGTGCCCAGTGCAAGTCCTGGCAAAAAGATTTGGCAAAAATCTGTAGAAGAAACATATTTCGTTATTTATATATGTCGAAGAGTACAGAGTCCGAAACAAAGATGACCGCACCAATCTCTATATCATGTCTTTTCTTCTCACCATTTTTTGCCTCTGAGGTAGCAAATAAAGTTCTAAAAGTATTGAGGTCTTGTAGATCTCATAGCATGCAAACAACTAAAATGAAGTACTGACCGTGTAAGACGACAAACCAAGAAGATAATTATCGCATCAAGAACATATACACAACATGAAAATAACAGAGTAATACAGTCAGTGTACAGTCTGACAGATGATTTGGGGTGGTTTTGTTCTGAAGAACAAAATCGTCAACATAGGATAGGAACGAAGGTAATTCACCCAAACTGGTTTTCAACAAAGAATACTGGAGTAAAATCCGTCAGAAGTTAGGGAAATGCAACAAATAAAATGAAGAAATTTAATTATAGAGCAAGTCAGGAATGCACTTACTATTAGTTTATATTACCTTCTTGTAGAGATTGGGGAAGTGGGCCGCTTCAAGAGAGTTGCAGATCAGTTGATTATGCAGGACAGATTGGCTTAATGGCGAAAGGGCACTGCAAGAAGAGGCTCAATCGGAGAGGCAAATTCTTCCAGGATTAGGGGCTTGAATTCTTGAGATGCAGAAGATGGACTGCAGGCTGCTGGAAGATCCGTATGATGAACTGATGAAGGCAGGGAGACGCGAGGTAAGGCGGGCGGACGACGACGGGGCACACATGAGGTGGGTTGATGTGAATAAAAAGGGGGCCGGCCGGCGGCCGCTCGTTTCCATTGCTAGTTAAATGCTCAGACGTGGGGGATAATTCAATTGGTGTTGCACAGATAGTGCGGGAGAAGAAGAGGTGGTTCGTCCCTTCGCTGCTTGGAAGACGATCGCCATGGACGAAGAGGAACTGAGCGGAGTCGTGGGGGAGAGATCTACGGAACATCCTGGCGAGGAAGACGAACAGAGTCGTGGACTCGTGGGTGGTAGAACGGGTGATGGGCCGGTGCGTTCGGTCGGCCCATCTTCCCGACGCGCATGGGTCTGCCCACGAAGGTACGGTCGTTCGGTCTTCCCGTGGCGACCAAGCTGTTGTCGTTCGTGCCGTGTAAGTCTGGGCATAAAAAACGTTACCTATGTTTGAGAACAATGAGGGGAAGGTAAAGATTGTAATGAGGTGACGTGGCTCGCTGTGAGACCAGCAAAATGGGGACATCTATTAAGAAAGAGAAGATTTTGTTGAACTTTGTGAAATGCAAAAGTATAAGGATGTAGATGGTGACATTATAAAATTAAAATTGTTTCCTTTCTCCTTAAGAGGAAGAGCTAAAGATTGGTTGCTATCTTTGCCTAAGAATAGTATTGATTCATGGACTAAATGTAAAGATGCTTTTATTGGTAGATATTATCCTCCCGCTAAAATTATATCTTTGAGAAGTAGCATAATGAATTTTAAGCAATTGGATAATGAACATGTTGCTCAAGCATGGAAGATAATGAAATCTTTGGTGAAGAATTGCCCTACCCATGGACTAACTACTTGGATGATCATCCAAACCTTCTATGCAGGATTGAATTTTTCTTCGCGGAACCTATTGGATTCAGCTGCTGGAGGTACCTTTATGTCCATTACTTTGGGGGAGGCTGAAAGTATAGAGATGGTAAACCTAGAGGGGGGGGGTGAATAGGTTTCTACAAATTTTAATTCTTTCTTTGCAATATTAGGCTTTGCGGAATATAAAGATGAGCCTAATGCAAACTAGGTGAAGCAACCTATATGAGGATACAACTAACTCAAGCACGAAGGCTCTCACAGAGCGATTAAATCACAAGTAAGGAGTTCGGTTAGAGATAACCGATAGCACGCGGAGACGAGGATGTATTCCCGTGTTCCCTTGCTTTGCAACAAGGTACGTCACGTTTGGAGGAGTGGAGGTCCCACGAAGGATTCCCCGCGCCACGAAGGCTCACCCTATTCTCCGGAGCCTATCCCACGAAGGAATAGCTCACTCACTTGTGGTAGACTTTGAGGTAGCCTCCAAACCTTCACAATCTTGCCCGGAGCAAATCCACGACCCGGATGCTTCCGGACTCCTCTTGCCCACCTAGGGTTTCCAAGGAACCCTAGGAAGCAAGCTTCTCAATGAATACAAGGGGGAATGAGATTTGGCTTGGTAGAACGGTAGATCGGGTCCTCCTCTAGTGATTCCCGGGAGGGATTTGAGTTTGGGTGGAGGAGGAGGGAGATGCGAGGCTTTTGGTGTTTCTAGCAATGGAGTAAGAGAGAGAGAGCTCAAGAACAGTTTATAGTATGTTGCCTAACCCTTCCAAGGTAGAAGAAGGGGTATATATAGTGTTCTTCAAAATCTGGCCGTTGCCACTTGCCACCTCAGCATTCTTCCCGACAAACCCGATCAGACCGGACCATAGACCGGACAGCCCGGTCGAGAGGCCGGTCAGACCGGACTGGTGACCGGAGCACCTTTGCGTCGTCCTGGAGCTTCTCCGGTTGGTGCCCGGTTGCTGCCCGGTTTCCGAGCGGTCGACCGGACGGAGCGCCGGACCCGCCGGTCGGGAGCCGGTCGGCCAGGACCACGAGACCGGACCTGCTGGTCCTCCTTTGGAGCCCGGTTTCCGACCGGTCGACCGGCCAGTACGCCGGACTGGCCGGTTGCTGGCCCGGTTGGACCGGGCAGGTGACCGGATTTCTCCTGTAACCCCCTTTTGATTGTTGTTGAAATGGGGGGTCACCTTTAGCCTTCTTGTTCCATTGATACACCTTTATACCTCTTTGGCTAATACACGGGAATCATCTAGTAGTCATGTATTAGTCCAAATACACTAGCACGGTGTCATTGTTACCAAAATAATGGATAAGGGTAAAATACCCTTACAATCTCCCCCTTTTTGGTATACGATGACAAACCGAGCTAGAGTCACAAATAGATATTATGATAAGCTCTAAACCTTGATTCCATATAAGATATTACGAAAGCTCCCCCATAGTGTGTGCACTTGGAGAATTTGCGTTTGAATGCAAAGTGCACCACTTGTGAAACATGAGAAGCTCCCCCAATATCTTTAGGAAACAAGCATGGTATGGAGATGTGCATATCAAGATATATAAGCATAACACACATAAACATCCTAACATAGAGTAGCACACATAATAGTCGTCCATACACATCCATACATGAGTTATTGGAAATAGCAAATAGTTCTTGAAAAACTCAAAGTAAACAAGCACAAGCCATATAAAATCCAAATAAGGCAACTCCCATGGCTTGTGGCACTCAAAGAACCCCGTGGTTCCTATACTCTACTCGCTTCTCCCCCTTTGGCATCGGAACACCAAAAAGGCGAAGAAAAGAGGAGAGATGCTATCGCACCCATCAGTAGTGACCAAACCCAAGCGAGGAGGAGCTCTCGCGTGCATCATCATCAGCCGCATCATCATCATCACCCGCATTATCATCGGCATCCTCGAGCGGCATCATCGGCGGTAGGAGAGGGAGCACGAGCCATCCTAGTAGGAAGAGCACCATGAGCGTACACGGAGTAGTCGAAGTTACGAAGCATCTCATCGGTAAGAAGAGGCATCTCCCACCGAGGAGCTACCACGGGCTCCATCTCGGTTCCGGGAGGAGGAACGGGGTGGTTCCTTGAGGCCATGAATTCATTCGGCGCCTCCGTGTCTCCTGAGTCATAGAAAGAGTCGATGTGCAACATCATTGCTGTTCTTGCACATTTGGAACATGCATGTGAAGAAACGAGCAGCCCCATGCTTCGGGAGCGCCGAGAGTGACTCGGAGCTAGCATCATGATCATGGTGTGCCTTGGAGCGGCGCTCGAGAGGTGGGCATCATGGAGGGAACGTCCGGACGAGTGGCCTCTCGAATGGGAAACCCGAAGAGGTCCATGATGACTCTTTCACCACGAACGTTCCGAGGAGCGGGAACGACGTAGTTGATGAGCCGCCGAACATACCGGGCGTAGTTAGGAGTCATGCGGTCCATAATGGCTCTCTTCGGTTCACGGTAGATTAGATCACAGCCATCAATCTTCCTTACCCTGTCCGGATGACAATAGTACATCAAGTTGAGGTGATAGTTCCGGACTTCACTGTGGTCGCCAGACTTGCTGATGAGGTTCTCACGGAACAGCTTGGCAAGTACCAGATAGGAGTAGTACATCCCAGAGATAGTGGGAGGTCCAGGTGTAGGGTTGTTGACTGCCAAAACCCACCGGCGGGCAGCGGCCTTGTCAACACTGTAGAGCCGGGGGGAGCCTAGAGCTGCGGCTGGCTGAGACCCCTCCGAGCGACGGCCCGCAATGCTCTTCTGGTCACACGCGGCGTTGCGAAGTGTAAGGGCGTGCCACCTGACCTATACCTGGTCAGGAAGGTGATGAGGTTGCCTCGCTTAGTTCCTGCAGGGCATACATGTAAACGTTAAATACGAGCCTCGATCGGCTCTCAGGTTATCCTGTGAATCGGCTCAAAGAGCCGATCCACCCATGATCCGTACGGGGTGCACGAATACTTGGTGGTCCTGCTTAATCAATATGAAGCTAACGAGATCTACGACGATTTAGGGTTTTCACCGCATAACCGGATCATCCTACTCCAGGTTGGGCCTTGCGGCCACGCACGGTGCTCGTAAGCCGATCCTAAACAAGGCCAAAAAACCAACATGAAGTTGATCCTAGGAACATCCCGTTTAGGACTTGCGAACGCCACCCTACGTGCCATCGGATCCTCCCCCCATTGTAAGGCCAAACTATTGCGGATATTAAACTAATCCTTGCGGAACAAGGAGCAATCATAACGGATCAGATCTACTAAATAATGATCAAGCGGGGTGCCGCCCCCACACCCGAGATAGGCGTGAGGACGGCTAGATATGCAAGGGTTGCACTACGTAAGCATGCTTAAACGAAGAACAATGCTAACCCTAACACATCTAATGATAACTACGTTGCTCGCCATCAAAAGCGCTTCGGTACGAGCAACGCATGAACAACGTGGGGCTTGTCGCTGCCTAGATCGCAAGATGCGATCTAGGCAGCATGTCGCTACCCGATAGAAACCCTCGAGACGAAGGAGTTGGCGATGCGCCGAGATTGGTTTGTTTTTGGGGTTGAACGTGAGTTGTTGTTTATTCCATAAACCCTAGGTACATATTTATAGTCCAGGGGACTTTCTAATGTGGGCGTGCACTAAACCGTGCACGAGTAAGATTCTATCTCTAAACTAAGATACGATCTAATATGTTACAGATACACGGGCAATTAAGCCCAACTTGGTATAAAAGGCCGATCCACATACTTCTTCTATATATATTTCTTCACACCCATCTTCGGTCGCGGCCCACCTCTGACTTGGTCAAATTCGGTGATAACACATGCCCCCTGGTTTTGGAAATGATATTTCCAAAATCATTACGTTTTTCTTTCGTCGGGTCATGTCATGGCGAGAGCAGAACCATTGCAGCATTTTTCGTCGGGTCATGTCATGGCGGAAGCGGAACCATTGCTCCGCACAATTTGACCGTTGTCTTTGAGTACTGCCTCCTCGAAAACTGCTGTGGCATTGAATTTTTTCACCGTGGCCCTCTTTATTTAACCGCTCTGAGCAGTTCGCCATTTCACCATCCTGCTCTGTTCTGGCCATCGGCACCCAAAAAACCCCAAACTCCCACAGCCATGTCTTCCTCTTCTTCTTCCTCCTCGTCGGTCTTCCACGACTCTTCCTCCGAGCTTTCCTACGGGTCCTCCTCCTCCCGCGAGACGCCACCGGACATCCGCGCCCCAGAAGCATGGGACCTGGAAGACCATGCCTCCTCTGTCTGGTCCGAAGACGACCAGTCCCTGACCAGCGGGGACGGAGATCTTCGAGTTCCTCGCCGTCGGGAACCCGGAGTCGGAGAGCGAGGACGACCGGTTCCCCGGGACGGCTGCCCCACCTCTGAAGAAGAGGAAGAGGAAGACGACGATGATGACGACTCACTCGAGGGTTACCCGCCAGCGAAGCGTCTCCGCATGTGGTGGGACGACGACAGCAGCGACGATGAAGACGAAGACGAAGCTCCCGTAGAGGGTTACGGAAGCAGCGACGAGGAATCCATCGGCGGTAGTGCCGATGAGAGTTCCGAGGACGACGACGAAGGAAGCGACGGCCCGTAGATTAAGATCTACTAATATAGGCCTAGCAATAGTAGATTGGTCAATAGACCCTTCTTTTGTTCTTCCTTCCCAAGCAATCGGCTCTTTCTTTGTAAGGAATCCCCTCATCAATGAAGAAAATCCCTCAACTAATTTCGCCCCCTTGTCGATTGCCGAATGGAGTTGTCGTACAGGGAGCCGATGGCAAAATATCGGCTCATCTTGCCGTCTGAGGCCAAGCTGTGTATAAACTTATTTTGCTAAAGTCGATATCAGCCGTACCGGCTCTGTTTTCTGAAGTCGATGCCCGTGCATCGGCTGTACTTGCAAGCTATTAACCTCCATATGTTTTCTCAAGTCGATGCATGTGCATCGGCTCTGATGTATATATTTTTTTTTTACTGGCCGATTCTGAAATCGGCCCCCACATCTTACTGTCCATCATCCCACATGCTTGGGAAATATTTCTTGAGGTGTTGACCATTAACGGCCACGGGAAACTTTTCGCCGCTCAATTCCTCCAGCATGTACGCATTACCCTTCAAGGCCTGGACCACTTTGTACGGGCCGTGCCAATTAGGAGACCATTTGCCATATGCCTTATCCCTGGTTCCCAATGGCAACACAGCTTCCCACACAAGATCACCAACTTGGAACTCCTTTGGTCTAACCTTTTTGTTGTAAGCACGAGCCACCCTGGCTTTGTTTTCCTTAATCTTCTCCAACGACCAAAGCACTGAGTTCTCATTGCGTCCTCAATAGTGTCGCTCATCAAAGCTGCATATTCTTCGAGCTGTCGGATCATTCCGAAACGTGACGCGTCTTGATCCAGCCGTAATTTCCCGGGGCAATACGGCCTCCTGTCCATATACAAGCTGGTACGGCGAGGTCTTTATAGCTCCATGACACGACATGCGGTAGGCCCATAACGCTTCGATAGCTTCTCGTGCCAATCCCGAGGGTTCTCGTCAATTTTCCTCTTGATCAGCTTGATCAGACTTTGATTGGACGCCTCGGCCTGTCCGTTAGCTTGAGCATAGTATGGGGATGATCGGATCAGTTTAATCCCGACATCATCACAGAACTTCCTGAATTCTTTAGAAGTGAAGACCGAACCTCCATCGGTCGTGATAGTCTGGGGGATTCCAAACCTATGAATGACGTGTTCTTTCACAAACTTGATCACGTCCTCTGATGTGACTTTTTTCATAGGGACGGCCTCCACCCACTTGGTGAAGTAATCTGTGATAACCAAAATCCATTCATGTTTTTTACCTGATGCCGGATGGATTTTGCCGATCATATCCATGCCCCACCCCCGAAACGGCCAAGGTTTGATGATGGGGTTCATCGCTGATGCTCGGCACCATCTGAATTTTTCCAAACATCTGACATGCTTGGCACCCCCTGTAATAACTGAAGCAATCTTCAAGCATAGTGGGCCAATAAAACCCCGATCGCCCGATCAACCACTTCATCTTATGAGCCGGCCGATGTGTTCCACGGGCGCCTTCATGCACCTCATGTAAGAGCCGATTCGACTCGGTCGGTCCTAGGCACTTGAGTAACAACCCTTCTAATGTCCTGTAGAACATATCGTCTCCTATAAGGACATATTTCATGGCTACGTATCTCACCCGTTTAGGTGCCCCCGAGCCGAATCTTTCAAATAATCGAAGATCTCGGCTCTCCAATCATTCTCGTTCCGGGAATTGTATCTGAACTTCTGCTCCGTCGGCTATATCTATGTAGCTCGACGCCATTTGTGCGAGATTGTTGGCATCGGTATTCCGGGACCTTGGGATCCAATTGAAGTTAATGTACCGGAACTGTGTCATCAACTCACGGCATTCCACCCAATATGGGAACAGCGATTCACTTTCGCAACTATATTCCTCCGTGAGCTGGTTAATCACCAACTTCGAGTCCCCGAAGAGCTCTACAGCTTCAGCCCCAGCTTCCAATAACAATTCCATTCCTTTACGTATTGCCTCATATTCTGCTACGTTGTTGGTGCAAGGGGTAGATAATCTGATGGAGAAGGAGTATTCGCCCCCGAGGCGATACGAGTAGAATGCCGATGCCGCAACCACCGTCACAAACCGATCCATCGAAGAACATAGCCCATGCACGAATGGATAGTGCTGCTATATTGGTGCTGATCCGTTCGGCGATGAGATCGGCTAACGCTTGGCCCTTAAGCGCCTTCGCAGGCTGGTACCGGAGATCAAATTCGACGAGCGCAAGCATCCATTTCCCGAGTCGGCCTTTCAAAACAGGGGCCGACAACATGTGTTTGACGACGTCCGATTTACGGATGACGATGATCTCCGCCGTCGGAAGGATGTGATGGAGCTTGGTGCGGTGAAGAATAAACGAGAGGCAAAGTTTCTCGACCTCGGGGTATCTTGTCTCCGCGTCCGAGCATCCTTCTGCTGAGGTAGAAAACGACTCTTTCAACGCCGTCATAAAGTTGCACCACTACCGAAGCGATGGACGTATCAGCTGCGACGGTGTAGATGTAGAATGGTCCGTCTTGCTCGGGGCGGAACTAGCACGGGCGGCGTTGTCGGATATCGCTTAATTTCATCAAACGCCCGTTCGTCGTTCTGCCCCCAGTGAAACTCGTCGTCAAACTTGGTCTTCACCAGCGCCATGAACGGCTCGATTCGTCCTGACAGATTAGAGATGAACCGCCGGACGAAATTGATCTTGCCGATGAGGCGTTGAAGCTCCTTTTTCGTGGTCGGCGGCTGCATGGTACGCACCGCCTCCTGACTTTTCGGGCCGATCTCAATTCCCCGTTCATGAACCAGAAAACCTAGGAATTGACCAGCCGTTACGCCAAAGGCACACTTCTTCGGATTCATCCTCAGCCCGAATTTCCGAGTCCGTTCTAGGACGCGCCGTAGATCGTCCAAGTGCCCCTCCACGGATACCGATTTGACCACCACGTCGTCGATATAGATCTCCACCAACTTGCCGATCAGATCATGAAATATATAATTCATGGCTCGCTGGTACGTTGCACCAGCATTCTTCAACCCGAAGGTCATGACCACGTATTCGAACAAGCCTACCGCCCACGGTACTCCGAATGCGGTCTTGTGTATGTCTTCCGGAGCCATGAAAATCTGATTATAACCGGCGTTGCCATCCATGAAGCTCAACACCTTGTGGCCGGCGGCGGCGTTTATCAATGTTTCCGCCACGGGCATCGGATATTCGTCCTTTGGGGTAGCTCGTTAAGATCTCGGAAATCGATGGCCACGCGCCATCGGCCGTCTTTCTTCTCCACCGGAACTATATCGGAGATCCACTCAGCATACCTCGCATGGCTCGATGAATCCGGCGGCCAACATTTTCTCAATCTCCTTCTTGACTTCTTCCGAATCTCGGCCCTCATCCGACGTGCTCGTTGTTGGAACGGCCGAAATCCTTTCTTCGGGGGAGGCGATGCTCAATGATGCTCCCGTCCAAACCGAGCATCTCCGTGTAATCCCATGCAAAGCAATCCGGGTATTCCTTTAACGGGGCTATCATCCGTCCCCGAGCTGCGGATCTAACTTCTTGCTGATAAAAGTAGGTCGAGGCTTATCCCCGGGACCGATGTCAACTTCCTCTAGCTCATCGGCTGATGTGAACCCGTACCCCAGCCTTCCCGTCACCCGTGAGGTCGACTCCGCATATCGGGAGAGCGGGTGATACGGATACGGCGGGCCGATTACTAGCGTCGGCTTCTACCTTGATCATTACCAGGACGTTCTGGCGGTGTCGGGGCCGATCACATGGAGCAGCCTCTTCCTTGTCTTTGCCATAGGAGTAGTTGCCCTCGCCTTTATCTTCATCAAGGGGGTGCCCCAGTTCTATCATGTTGATGTTGAACGGATGTCCTGGTTGGCACCTCCGGGGGTGAGTACCGGTTAATCCCGTCAACGGCGCGCGCCGGTGAATTATGCGCTCCTGGTGTTGCCGATGTACGCGACAACGGCAAGCGGGGCTGGAGTGGCACTTTTCCTTGGTAGGTTCCGAGAGCTGACTCTAACAAAGAGTGCTGATTCTTCATGACCTCCCTGATCATCCGAACGGCGACATGCTCCAAAGTATTCACTAGGCTCTTGGAATGGAGGCGCAACGAGTGAGCCACCATGCCACCAATCTCGTGGCGTACGGCCCTGGTACGTTCTTCTGACGGGACAGATAGGTCCACTTCGTCGAGTGGGCCTTCCGGTGAGAAATCTTTTCGCGTGACGACATGCGGACGGGTCCTGTGATACGAGCCGATGAGGTCGGCTTCGAGGGTAGCCTTGATCTCGTTGTATTGCTTCTTGAGGTCGTCAGGCAGATCCTCGTAGGTGACTGGCGTGCCGTCCGCCATCTCGGATGTAGATGGCGATGTGGTTGATGTAGACGATTGTCCCACCGGGCGTGCCGGAATGTGTTGACCGCCAAAACCCACCGGCGGGCAGCGGCCTTGTCAACACCTGTAGAGCCGGGGGAGCCTAGAGCTGCGGCTGGCCGAGACCCCTCCGAGCGACGGCCCGCAATGCTCTTCCGGTCACACGCGGCGTTGCGAAGTGTAAGGGCGTGCCACCCGACCTATACCCGGTCAGGAAGGTGATGAGGTTGCCTCGCTTAGTTTCTCCGCAGGGCATACATGTAAACGTTAAATACGAGCCTCGATCGGCTCTCGAGGTTATCCTCGTGAATCGGCTCAAAGAGCCGATCCACCCATGATCCGTACGGGGTGCACGAATACTTGGTGGTCCTGCTTAATCAATATGAAGCTAACGAGATCTACGACGATTTAGGGTTTTCACCGCATAACCGGATCATCCTACTCCAGGTTGGGCCTTGCGGCCACGCACGGTGCTCGTAAGCCGATCCTAAACAAGGCCAAAAAACCAACATGAAGTTGATCCTAGGAACATCCCGTTTAGGACTTGCGAACGCCACCCTACGTGCCACTCGGATCTCCCCCCCATTGTAAGGCCAAACTATTGCAGATATTAAACTAATCCTTGCAGAACAAGGAGCAATCATAACGGATCAGATCTACTAAATAATGATCAAGCGGGGTGCCGCCCCCACACCTGAGATAGGCGTGAGGACGGCTAGATATGCAAGGGTTGCACTACGTAAGCATGCTTAAACGAAGAACAATGCTAACCCTAACACATCTAATGATAACTACGTTGCTCGCCATCAAAAGCGCTTCCGTACGAGCAACGCATGAACAACGTGGAGCTTGTGCTGCCTAGATCGCAAGATGCGATCTAGGCAGCATGTCGCTACCCGATAGAAACCCTCGAGACGAAGGAGTTGGCGATGCGCCGAGATTGGTTTGTTTTTGGGGTTGAACGTGAGTTGTTGTTTATTCCATAAACCCTAGGTACATATTTATAGTCCAGGGGACTTTCTAATGTGGGCGTGCACTAAACCGTGCACGAGTAAGATTCTATCTCTAAACTAAGATACGATCTAATATGTTACAGATACACGGGCAATTAAGCCCAACTTGGTATAAAAGGCCGATCCACATACTTCTTCTATATATATTTCTTCACACCCATCTTCGGTCGCGGCCCACCTCTGACTTGGTCAAATTCTGGTGATAACAAGGGTTCGCAGGATAGCAGAAAGAGATGTCACCCTTTGTAAGCCTGGACCGTGAATGAATCCTGTATCCGGGATTACTGTCATCACCACAACCCATGGCTGCACGGAACTGAGAGTAGGAGCATGAGTACTTCGTCTTGCCGGTCATCCAGGTGAGGGTGCGGTCCTCATCATCATGAAAGAAGACAGTGCAGTGAAACTGGCGGACAAGGAGAGGACAAAAGATGGGATCATCTTGGGTATCATCCGGCTTGAGGCACACGAGGTCAAACAATCCCAGACCCTTCAAAGTTTGAACCACAAAACGGTACTTTGTGGCTTCATGCGATCTAAGCTCGTCGGGATTGATGGCCTTGGGTGATACAATATTACCATGCTTCATGAACTCATGAGAATCATAGAAACCCTCCCGCAGGGCTGCTTGTGTGTTGGTCCGGAAGGCCTTGTCCGAACGAGTGTAAGTTGGCTCCTTGAAGCGATACGGATTCACCGTCCTCCATTCCTCGCCACTCAAGACGGTTTGCAAGCCCAACATTCATGGTTGGCACTACCTCATCATCCTCTTGGACAACTTGCTTATCCTTGTGCTTGGTAGCAACAGACTTGGTTCGACCCCGAGCTGAGCTGCCAATGTCAGTATCCTGCTGAGCTTGAGGAGGAACGCGGCTACTAGAACGACGAGGAGGATCAATCCTTCCCCTCTTGGGAACACTGCCACGTGGTGGCTCACCACTCCAACTACCTGTGAATGAGAAAATAGAGCAAGGATAGCAGTGGGGTAAGTGTACATGTCATCAATAAGAGAGAAACCAAGAGAGCATAGCATATATTCAAGTGTAGTGATGAAATTGTGCGAAAACTGGGCAACTCGGCTCAGAGGCCGGTCAAACCGGACAGCAGACCGGACCGGCCGGTTTCCGACCGGTTGACCGGGCCATGAACCGGGCCGGCCGGTTGAGCGGCTCGGCCGACCGGGTGAGTGACCGGGTATGTCGAGTTGTGATGATGTGCCCAGATTTTCTACCACAAAACCATGCAAAAGCTCATAAACTTGAATATAGACTATAGCAATGTAGTGGAGAAGTGCATTGTGGTGTGAGACACTCTAAAGGCATGAGGACTTTACAAACCCTAACCCTAACCCTAAGTTTTCTCAACTTTTGGCAAGATCTTGCAATGTGTGAGGAGGACTAGAGAATAGGGAGGAAAGGAGAGTACATTACCCGAAGACATTGTCCTTCTTGGTCAAGGGAGCAAGAAGAACACGAGGAGAGGGCTTGAAAACCAAGAACTCCAAAAATTCCCAAACTAGTTGGAGAGGGACCAAATCCTTCGGTGGAGATGTTCCAAGGGCCCCGATCTATGGTGTGGTGGAGTTTGGGGAAGTTCTTGTGGTGGGAAGTGCCTAGATCTTGATGGAGGTGTTGAGGGCGCCGGCCATGGTGGTTTCAGAGGTGGGGGATAATGAGGAAGAAGATCCCCAAGGGGTATCCTCTCCAAAACATAACAGCCCGCACGGCCGGTCGGGAGTCCGGTCAGACCGGGCTGGTGACCGGCTGACCCGGCCCAGACTCCGGTTTCCGACCGGTCAACCGGACCGTCCGGTCAGGGACCCGGTCCAGCCCAGAATTTCCTAATTTTGCCTCGTTTTTGCCCCTATGCTTTGTGTAATGTGTGTGAGTGCTCAAATGATGACATGTACATATAGATAGATAGATGATGATGAGATGAGCATAGACATGGGGTTGGAAAACACAAAGTCCTCTAGGCATACCCATTGGAGAGAAAATCCAAACAAGATGTGAATAGCAACAATGGGCATGATTCGAAGTGTATATCAAGAATCATAAGTCATTTTGGAATGATTTTTGCAATAAGATCATTTGGCCTTATATAGTCAAATCAATTTGTAATGAAGGCTCAATGAGGGGCGGGGATTACTCCCCCTATGTGAAAGCGCAAATGTCATGAGACCTCGAAGAGACATGCTTGGGTCCATATAATGACATTGGGTCTATTTATGTTGCACACATAGGTATGCATCATACCAAGACATGGTAAGATGACTATCCCCATATGTGCTATGCCTCTAAGCTAGATAGCAAGATAAATGCAAGAATATAGTGCAAGAAGTTAATCAATCCAAGTTTTTAGGATCAAGAATACCAAGTTCTCCTCTCAAGTTAACAAAGCGGGCTTCATCCAAAGGCTTAGTGAAAATATCCGCCAATTGGTAGGTTGTTCCCACATGAGTGAGATCAATATCCTTATTGGCAACATGATCACGTAGGAAGTGATGGCGAATGTCAATATGTTTGGTGCGACAATGTTGAACCGGGTTGTTGGCGATCTTTATTGCACTTTCATTGTCACAAAGAAGAGGCACCGTACCAAGAGACACACCATAGTCTTTCAAGGTTTGCTTCATCCATAACAATTGAGTGCAACAAGATGCCGCGGATATGTATTCGGCTTCGGCGGTGGATAGGGCGGTGGAGTTTTGTTTCTTGGATGACCAACTCACCAATGACCGGCCAATAAATTGGCAAGCCCCGGAGGTAGACTTCCGATCAACCTTATCACCGGCCCAATCGGAATCCGAATAGCCAATGAGTTCAAAGGTTGACCCCTTTGGATACCATAGCCCGAGAGTAGGAGTGAGAACAAGGTATCTTAGTATCCGTTTGACCGCCACTAAATGGCTCTCCTTGGGAGCGGATTGAAAACGAGCACACATCCCTACACTTAGCATGATATCCGGCCTAGAGGCACAAAGGTAGAGCAAGGATCCTATCATGGAGCGGTATACCTTTATGTCCACATCCTTCTCACCGTCACATGAACCAAGTTGCCCCTTTACGGGCATGGGTGTCTTCATTGGACTCGCATTGGTCATGTTGAATTTCTTGAGCATGTCCTTCACATATTTTTCTTGAGAGATGAAGGTGCCTTTTGCAAGTTGCCTCACTTGGAAGCCTAGAAAGAACTTCAACTCTCCCATCATGGACATCTCAAATTTCCTAGTCATCAATAGCTCAAAAGCTTTGTTATGATTGGGGTTAGTTCCACCAAAGATAATATCATCAACATATATTTGACATATGAAGAGGCCACCCCCTTTAACCCGCTTGGTGAAAAGGGTGGAATCGACCGTACCCATGCAAAACCCATCATGTAGTAAGAAATCCCTAAGGAACTCATACCAAGCACGTGGAGCTTGCTTGAGACCGTAGAGTGCCTTATGGAGTAAATACACGTGGTTGGGTCGGCATGGGTCTTCGAAACCCGGGGTTGTGCCACATATGCGGTTTCTTTTAGGGGACCATTCAAAAATGCACTTTTCACATCCATTTGATATAATTTGAAATTGTGGAAAGATGCAAATGCAAGCAAAAGACGAATAGCTTCAAGACGGGCTACCGGCGCAAAGGTATCCTCAAAATCCATACCTTCTATTTGGGCAAACCCTTGCGCCACTAACCTTGCTTTGTTTCGTATAACAATGCCATTCTCATCTTGCTTGTTCTTGAATACCCATTTGGTCCTAATGACATTGATGCGATGATCCTTGGGTCTCTCAACTAGAGACCATACTTCATTGCGAGTGAAACACTCCAATTCTTCTTGCATGGCAATTACCCAATCCGGATCGACCAAGGCTTCATGTACCTTGAGTGGTTCAAAACTAGACACAAAAGCATGATGTTGACAATAAGTGATAAGTAATGCATGGTGTCTACGAGTTACCACTCCTCTTGAGATGCTACCAAGGACTTGATCCACTTTCATGTCGCTTGCCCTTGTAGCGGCCTTGATCTTCCGAACGGTTCCTTCATGATCAATGAATTCATCTCTTGCTAGTACTTGATCATGAGGGACCATTTGAGCTTGATCATGAGTTGAGGATGTTTCTTGATCGTCATCATGATCTTGCTCCATGGAATGAGGATGTTCTTCTTGTTCTTCGGATTGTGACTCATCTTGAGTAGAGGATGGTTCTTGAGTTGCACATGATGGTTCGGCTTGAGTTGAGCTAGGCTCCACTTGTGGCGTGCTTGAAACATCTACTCCATCATCTTGATCATCATTATGAACCTCCATGGGCCGGATGTGTCCAATGCCCATATGCTTGATGGCACTAGATGGATCATCATCATTACCCGCAACACATGGAACAACTTGCTCCACTTGGGAGCCATTATCCTCCAAGAACACCACATCACAAGATACTTCAATGGTCCCGGAGGATCGGTTGTAGTATCTATAGGCGTGAGAGTTCTCCGCATATCCAACAAATATACCCTCTATGGTTCTAGTTTCAAATTTACCGAGCTTTCCTTTGTTGTTCTTAACAAGGCATGTGCATCCAAAGACACGAATATATGTGACATTAGGCTTGTTACCGGTAAGGAGCTCGTATGGGGTTTTGTTGTGGAGGGGACGGAGGAAGAGCCGGTTGGAGTAGTGGACGGCCGTAGAGATGGCTTCTCCCCAAAAGTTGTGGGGTGAGTTGAATTCACTCAACATGGTTCTTGCCATCTCAATGATAGTCCGGTTCTTCCTTTCAACAACACCGTTTTGTTGAGGGGTGTATGGCGCCGAAAACTCATGCTTGATGCCCTCATCATCAACAAACTCTTGCATAGTATAGTTCTTGAACTCGGTGCCATTGTCGGTCCTAATTGCCTTGATCTCGGATTCATACATACGTTGAGCTTTCTTGGCGAAGGTGATGAACTCTCTATGGGTCTCGTCCTTAGTCTTGAGGAGAAAGACCCAAGAGTATCTTGAGTAATCATCAACAATGACAAGTCCATACTTGCTCCCGCCAAGAGTATCATAATGTGATGGCCCAAAGAGATCCAAATGAAGGAGCTCCAAAGGCCTAGATGTGGAAACAATACTCTTGATGGGATGCTTCTTCTTGAGTTGCTTTCCGGCTACACATGCACTACAAACACGATCTTTCTCAAAAGAAACGCCGGTTAGTCCCACAATATGCTCACCCTTTAGGAGTTGTTTAAGATTTCTCATGTTAACATGACCAAGGCGGCGATGCCACAACCAACCTTCGTCATGCTTGGCCGCCATTAGACATGTGGAGAAGGAGGGGCTCTCTTTCGAGAGGTCAACCACGTAAAGGTTGTTCTCCACATATCCAACAAGGACCAATTTGAGATTGTCACTCCTAAAGACTTGCACATAATATTTAGTGAAATATGAATTGTAACCGGCATCGGCAAGATGATATATAGAAAGTAAGTTATAGCCAAGGTGTTCAACAAGCATAACCGTCTCAAGGCACAAGTCCTTAGAGATTGCTACCTTGCCATACCCAAGTACCTTTCCCTTTGAGTTGTCACCAAAGGTAATGCTTGACTTCTTGTTGATATCTTCAATGAATTGATCAAGCACACCTTTTCCTCCGGTCATATGATTGGTGCATCCACTATCAAACACCCATTTTGGACCACCGGAGGAATACCCCTACAAAATCAAGTATAGGATTTAGGAACCCATCGATTAATGGGTTCCTTTGCAATGGCAACAATATCTTTTGGTACCCAAATTGAGTACCCTCTATAAGCATAGCCATTAGGAGGGCCAACATAGTTAGCATAAACATCACCATAATAATCAACAAATAATGCATAGTGATCGTTTGGCCCCGTGCGGTCACCACTAGTGGCTTTGCCCCTTGAGGCTTTGCCATTATTAGTGACCTTCTTGTTCTTATCTTGAGCGGGTTTCTCCTTCTTGTAGTTGTTCTTCTTGTGAGACTTGGGAACATATCCAAGTCCATACTTTTGATTGTTTGACCTTTGCTTACTCAAGAGGTCATCCAATCCCATCTTGTTCTTGGCGGTGGTGAACTTTGCAAGTTCCTTTGTTAACCTAACATTTTCCTCAAGAATAGATGCATGCTCACAAGAGGATTCATTAGGATGATAGTCGAGACCATATTTAGTCACCAAGGATTCAAGATATTCATTGGTCTCAACATGCAAAGAGAGTTCCTCTTGTAAACGAACATGTTCCTCAACAAGCTTAGCATGCTCACTAGTAAAAGATGTGGGGGGACTAGCATGCTTTTCAACAACAATGGGATCCTTCATTGATTCAAGTGCTTTCATGTAGGTTTCTTGGAGTAGGTCATGGTTCTCTCCAAGTTTCTTGAGCTCATCCTTTACAAGCTTGTTAGCTCTTTCAAGGTGGTCAAGATCCCTAGTGAGAGAAGCATGAGCAACTTCAAGTTCCTCCTTTGAGGTATGGAGCACTTGAGTCAAAGATTGAGCCCTATCAATAGTTTCTAGATCCTTAACTTTATCAAGTTCATAGGTTTCAATTTGTTGCTTAAGGCCTTGAGATATGCACCTTTCGGTTTTTAGCTCTTGTCATAGGAGATTGAATCTCCGTTCCTTTTCATCCAATTGATATTCTAATTCCTCAATGGACTCATCCTTTTCTTTGAGAGAGTCCATCAAGAAATCAAACTTGACAAGAGCTTTACCACGAAGGGTGCATCTAACATTGTAAAGTTCCTTAAGCACACTTAGTTCGTCTTGATTTTCATTTTCATCATCAAGAACACTAGATAGGGAAGGTGGGGGTTCCATTACCTTGGTTTCCCTTGCCATAAGACAAGAGCCAACGATTGAAGAGGAGGAAGAGTCATCGGAGTCATCCTCTTGAGTGATTCTTGCCATGAAGGAGGAACCAACATCATTCTCCGTGGAGTAGTCCTTGGAGTAGTCATATGTGAAGAGTGACCCGGGCTTGGAGTAAGCCAAACTGTCGTCGTGGTGAACAGACAGATGCCATAGGATGGCTTAGATTGGGGCCGAATGGACGCTAGAGGATTCGGGGGAGGGTTTGTGATCAGGTGTGATGAACTTCCGGATGGTTTCCTCAAGAACTTGGCCAGGGCCAGAGGTTGAAGAAGAAAGACACAAGGAAGAACTCGCTCTAGATCACCATGTTCATTGATTCACACGAGTTACAAGTTACAGGTTTTTCTCTATCTCGGTGGTCTCGCGCTCGTAGGAGGCGTACTCCCTCTCCTTATATAGGGGAGAGGGTGGCTTACACCGGAAGAAACCCTAATGGCATCTTTGATTGGACAAACTACTTTACAAAGCTACTTTAATCATAGATGACACCGGAGTCCTCTTTAATCAGGGGCGCTGACGTCCTCCGGCTTCTTTGACCGTCATCCTTCTCTTTATCGTCAGCCCTTCGTCTAAAGTTACTTTGCTTAGCTCATCTTTGTATTCTAGCTCTGGAGAGAATCTTTGACCAGCTTTGCCGACAAGCCCTTCCTTCCGGTGGCCCGGTACCTTTCCTATCCGGTTCCGGTATACCCCTCTTGGGGATACCGGCTTAGCCTCACTTAGCTAAGTTCTTATCTTTAAGTTCCGGTACGAACATTAAACCGGTATCTTGATGGCTCAAACCATCCGGTTTGGCATGCCTTTGGCATACCGGGGGTCATCCCCCCAACACAAACCGGCCACCCCGGCCTCCTTCTCCTCATCTTCTTCTTCATCATCGGACAAGTACTCGGCTCCAACAAAAGCTCTTCCCTTGTTCTTTTTGAATCGATCGTTGATTGGGTTTGGCTTCAATCTTGGCTTGACCCCTTTGATGAATCTTGGCTTGTCTACCCTTTTCTCATAAGGGCACTCATTTGCAAAGTGGCTATCTTCATCACAATTGTAGCAAGTTCTCTTCTTCTTCTTGTCATTGAGAAGCATAGGCAACTTTCCCTTGTACTTCTTGGCAAAGAAGGCAAAGTCGGTGACGATGTCACTAGTTGAAGTCATCTCCTCATCTTCTTCAATTTCATATTCTTCTTCTCCTCCATGGTCAGCTCTAGCCTTGAGGGCAAGGTTGTGTGACGCTTCATGATTGTGTGAGGCTTCATCAACACGGTTCATTGCCTTGAGCCTTTTTCCGGCTTTGGCCATGTTTTCATTGGCGGCCACATAGGAGACTAGATCATCGGAGTTGAGATCGGCACTCTTGGTCATGATTTGCAAGTTGAGTCCAAGGTTGGTGTCTTCTTGTTTGACAGCAATCATAGCAATGACCTTGGATTTTATGAAGGCTTCGTTCATCTCGAATCCGTCATTGTACTTCTCGGCACCAAGACCCTTGACCCTTACTTTCGAGCACCAAGCCTAGCATAGGCATCGAATACGGATTCTCCATCTCGAATCATGAACTGGTAGGCCTCTTGCTTTGCGAGTCTCATAGAGAGATGATTGGATCAAATCGGTTCCCTCTTGGAGTACTACGATCCGATCCCACAACTCTTTAGCGGAGACAATGTCATCAACTTGATCTAGAAGCTTGCGGTTGATGCCACTTCTAATCTTGTCACGTGCGGATGCATTGAGTTGACGGTTGTAGAACTCGGTGGAGGTCAACCGAGTAGGATCTTGTGGCTCCCGATGTCCATGAACAATGAGCTCCCATAGCTCCACACTGCAGCTGCGAATATGAGATTCCATAGCAGATTTCCAATGAGGAAAGTGTAGTTTATATGAGGCATGGGTGAAGTGTTTCTGGGATAGTTATGGTCAACCTCATGGTAGGATTCTTTAGAAGCCGAAGCCCCACTAAGAGTTCCACCCGCAGTTAGGTTCTTAAGCATGGCAGTCATTTCTGTCATTTGGTTTTGTAGCTCATCCTCCTTTTCCTTCTTCTCGGCATCATATGCCAAGAATCTAGATTTCATCTCTTTAACCGAAAGGTTAGAGTCGTCATCTAGACCCTCGAAGAGTTTATCCATCTCACTCTTAAGGCGGTGAAGCCCTTAATAAGAGTCCAGGCTCGATACCAATTGAAAGTATAGAGATGGTAAACCTAGAGGGGGGGTGAATAGGTTTCTACAAATTTTAATTCTTTCTTTGCAATATTAGGCTTTGCGGAATATAAAGATGAGCCTAATGCAAACTAGGTGAAGCAACCTATATGAGGATACAACTAACTCAAGCACGAAGGCTCTCACAGAGCAGTTAAATCACAAGTAAGGAGTTCGGTTAGAGATAACCGATAGCACGCGGAGACGAGGATGTATTCCCGTGTTCCCTTGCTTTGCAACAAGGTACATCACGTTTGGAGGAGTGGAGGTCCCACGAAGGATTCCCGCGCCACGAAGGCTCACCCTATTCTCCGGAGCCTATCCCACGAAGGAATAGCTCACTCACTTGTGGTAGACTTTGAGGTAGCCTCCAAACCTTCACAATCTTGCCCGGAGCAAATCCACAGCCCGGATGCTTCCGGACTCCTCTTGCCCACCTAGGATTTCCAAGGAACCCTAGGAAGCAAGCTTCTCAATGAATACAAGGGGGAATGAGATTTGGCTTGGTAGAACGGTAGATCGGGTCCTCCTCTAGTGATTCCCGGAGGGATTTGAGTTTGGGTGGAGGAGGAGGGAGATCTGAGGCTTTTGGTGTTTCTAGCAATGGAGTAAGAGAGAGAGAGCTCAAGAACAGTTTATAGTATGTTGCCTAACCCTTCCAAGGTAGAAGAAGGGGTATATATAGTGTTCTTCAAAATCTGGCCGTTGCCACTTGCCACCTCAGCATTCTTCCCGACAAACCCGGTCAGACCGGACCATAGACCGGACAGCCCGGTCGAGAGGCCGGTCAGACCGGACTGGTGACCGGAGCACCTTTGCGTCGTCCTGGAGCTTCTCCGGTTGGTGCCCGGTTGCTGCCCGGTTTCCGAGCGGTCGACCGGACGGAGCGCCGGACCCGCCGGTCGGGAGCCCGGTCGACCGGGCCACAGACCGGACCTGCTGGTCCTCCTTTGGAGCCCGGTTTCCGACCGGTCGACCGGCCAGCACGCCGGATCGGCCGGTTGTTCGGCCCGGTTGGACCGGGCAGGTGACCGGATTTCTCCCGTAACCCCCTTTTGATTGTTGTTGAAATGGGGGTCACCTTTAGCCTTCTTGTTCCATTGATACACCTTTATACCTCTTTGGCTAATACCTGGGAATCATCTAGTAGTCATGTATTAGTCCAAATACACTAGCACGGTGTCATTGTTACCAAAATAATGGATAAGGGTAAAATACCCTTACAGAGGCAACAAAGCTTCTTGATAATATGATGATCAATTACTCTGAATGGCACACAGAAAAAGCTCCACAAGGTAAGAAGGTAAATTCCGTTGAAGAAACCTCCTCCTTGAGTGAAAAGATTGATGCTATTATGTCTATGCTTGTGAATGGTAGATCGAATGTTGATCCTAATAATGTTCCTTTAGCTTTATTGGTTGCCCAAGAAGAACATGTTGATGTGAACTTCATTAAAAATAATAATTTCAACAACAATGCTTATAGGAATAATTCTGGTAACAACTATAGGCCATATCCTTCTGCTAATGGTAATGGTTATGGTAATTCTTATGGGAATTCTTACAACAACAATAGGAGTGTACCCCTGGTCTTGAAGCCATGCTTAAAGAATTTATTAGTACACAAACTGCTTTTAACAAATCTGTTGAAGAAAAGCTTGATAAAATTGATATTCTTGCTTCTAAGGTTGATAGTCTTGCCTCTGATGTTGACTTTTAAAATTGAAACTTATGCCTAATGAAGATAAATATATTAAGTCATTTGCTACAGAAAACGCCATCCAAGTTCGAATTAATGAGAATATTAGATTGATGGCTGAATTGCATGCTAGGTGGGAAAGAGAAGAAAACGAAAAACTAGCTAAAGAGAATAATGTAGCTAAAGTTTGGACTATTACCACCACTAGTAATGATAATACTTCACATGTTTCTACACATCCTACTATCAATGGTAAAATAATTTGTGTTGGCAATGTTTCTACTCCTAGTGCAAAGCGTGCAAAATTGCCTGAAACTGCTAAAACTGTTTGTGATAAAACTGCTAATTTTTTTCAAAATATTGGGGACAATGATCCCATTGCTGTAGATCATAATGGTTTAGATTTTGATGATTGTCACATCTCTGAAGTTATAAAGTTCTTACAAAAACTTGCTAAAAGTCCTAATGCTAGTGCTATAAATTTGGCCTTTACAAAACATATTACAAATGCTCTCATAAAAGCTAGAGAGGAGAAACTAAAACTTGAAACTTCTATTCCTAGGAAGTTAGAAGATGGTTGGGAGCCCATCATTAAGATGAGGGTCAATGATTTTGATTGTAATGCTTTATGTGATCTTGGTGCAAGTATTTCTGTTATGCCTAAGAAAATCTATGATATGCTTGACTTGCCACCATTGAAAAACTGTTATTTGGATGTTAATCTTGCTGATCATTCTATAAAGAAACCTTTGGGGAGTATTGATAATGTTCGCATTATGGTTAACAATAACCTTGTCCCCGTTGATTTTGTTGTCTTGGATATTGAATGCAATGCATCTTGTCCCGTTATATTGGGAAGACCTTTTCTTCGAACTGTTGGTGCTACCATTGATATGAAGGAAGGTAATATTAAATATCAATTTCCTCTTAAGAAAGGTATGAACACTTCCCTAGAAAGAGAATGAAGTTACTTTATGATTCTATTATTAGAACAAATTATGATGTTGATGATTCATCTCTCGATAATACTTGATTCGCACTTTCTGCGCCTAGCTGAAAGGCGTTAAAGAAAAGCGCTTATGGGAGACAACCCATTATTTTACTTCTGCACTTTTGTTTTATATTTGAGTCTTGGAAGTTGTTACTACTGTAGCAACCTCTCCTTATCTTTATTTTATTGCATTGTTGTGCCAAGTAAAGTCTTTGATAGTAAAGTCAATACTAGATTTGGATTACTGCGCAGAAACAAATTTCTTACTGTCACGAAATTGAGCAGCCCCTTCTGTAGGAAATTTATAAAAATCTGCCAATTTACGTGCATGATCCTCAGATATGTACGCAACTTTCAGTCAATTTGAGCATTTTCATCTGAGCAAGTTAAGTGCCCCTGAAAAATTCGTCTTTACGAACTGTTCTGTTTTGACAAATTCTGCCTTTTATTTTGCATTGCCTGTTTTGCTATGTTTGATGGATTTATTTGTTCCATTAACTTTCAGTAGCTTTGTGCAATGTCCAGAAGTGTTAATAATGATTAGGTCACCTCTGAATATATGAATTTTCGATTATGCACTAACCCTGTAATGAGTTTGTTTTGAGTTTGGTGTGGAGGAAGTTTTCAAGGGTCAAGAGAGGAGGATGATACAACATGATCAAGAAGAGTGAAAAGTCTAAGCTTGGGGATGCCCCCGTGGTTCATCCCTGCATATTTTAAGAAGACTCAAGCATCTAAGCTTGGGGATGCCCAAGGCATCCCTTCTTCATCGATAACTTATCGAGTCACCTCTAGTGAAACTATATTTTTATTCCGTCACATCTTATGTGCTTTACTTGGAGCGTCCGTATGTTTTTATTTTTGTTTTTGTTTGAATAAAATTGGATCCTAGCATTCTTTGTTTGGGAGAGAGACACGCTCCGCTGTTTCGTATGAACACATATGTTCTTAGCTTTATTCTTAATGTTCATGGTGAAGGTTGAAACTGCTTCGTTCATTGTTATATGGTTGGAAACAGAAAATGCTTCATGTGGTAATTGGTATAATGTCTTGAATAATTTGATACTTGGCAATTGTTGTGCTCATATATATCATGTTTAAGCTCTTGCATCATGTACTTTGCACCTATTAATGAAGAACTACATAGAGCTTGTTAAAATTTGGTTTGCATGATTGGTCTCTAGAGTCTAGATATTTTTTGGTTAAGGTGTTTGAACAACAAGGAGACGATGTAAAGTCTTATAATGCTTGCAATATGTTCATATGTAAGCTTTGCTGTACCGTTTTATACTTGAGTTTGCTTCAAACAACCTTGCTAGCCTAGCCTTGTATTGAGAGGAATTCTTCTCGTGCATCCAAATTCTTGAGCCAAAAACTATGCCATTTGTGTCCACCATATCTACCTACTACATGGTATTTCTCTGCCATTCCAAAGTACATTACTTGAGTGCTACCTTTAAAATTCTATTCTTTGTCTTTGCAATATATAGCTCATGGGAAAATAGCCTTAAAACTATTGTGGTGAAGAATATGTAGCTATGTATCTTATTTCTTAATAAGTTGCTTGTTGAGCGGTAACCATGTTTCTGGGGACGCCATCAACTATTACCTTTGTTGAATATCATGTGAGTTGCTATGCATGTTCGTCTTGTCTGAAGTAAGGGCGATTTTCATGATCAAATGGTTTGAGTATGCATATTGTTAGAGAAGAATATTGGACCGCTAACTAAAGCCATGATCCATGGTGGAAGTTTCAGTTTGGACAATTAATCCTCAATCTCTTATGAGAATATTATCTGTTGTTGAATGCTTATGCATTAAAGAGGAGTCCATTATCTGTTGTCTATGTTGTCCCGGTATGGATGTCTAAGTTGAGAATAATCAAAAGGCGAGAAATCCAATGCGAACTTTCTCCTTAGACCTTTGTACGATGCGGCATAGAGGTACCCCTTTGTGACACTTGGTTGAAACATATGTTATGCAATGATAATCCATGTTAATCCAAGCTAATTAGGACAAGGTGCGAGCACTATTGGTAATCTATGCATGAGGCTTGCAACTTATAAGATATCTTATACATAACACATATGATTTATTACTACCGTTGACAAAATTGTTTCTATGTTTTCAAAATGAAAAGCGCTCTAGCACAAAAATAGTAATCCATGCTTCCCTCTGCGAAGGGCCATTCTTCTACTTTATTGTTGAGTCAGTTTACCTACTTCTTTCTATCTTAGAAGCAAACACTTGTATCAACTGTGTGCATTAATTCTTACATGTTTACCTATTGCACTTGTTATATTACTTTGTGTTGACAATTATCCATGAGATATACATGTTGAAGTTGAAAGCAACTGCTGAAACTTATATCTTCCTTTGTGTTGCTTCAAAGCTTTCTACTAAGAATCTATTGCTTTATGAGTAACTCTTATGCAAGTCTTATTGATGCTTGTCTTGAAAGTATTATTCATGAAAAGTCTTTGCTATATGATTCAGTTGTTTACTCATTGTCTTTACCATTTCTTAGAATCAATGCATTCATCTCATATGCTTTACAATAATATTGATCAAGATTATGATAGCATGTCACTTCAGAAATTATCCTTGTTATCGTTTACCTACTCGAGGGCGAGTAGGAACTAAGCTTGGGGATGCTTGATATGTCTCAAACGTATCTATAATTTCTTATGTTCCATGCTACTTTTATGATGATACTCACATGTTTTATACACACTTTATGTCATTATTATGCATTTTCCGGCACTAACCTATTGACGAGATGCCGAAGAGTCGATTCTGTCGTTTTCTGCTGTTTTTGGTTTCGAAATCCTACAAAGGAAATATTCTCGGAATTGGACGAAATCAACGCCCAGGGTCTTATTTTTCCACGAAGCTTCCAGAAGACCGAGGGAGATACGAAGTGGGGCCACGGGGCGCCGACACCATAAGGCGGCGCGGCCAGGGTGGGCCCCACGCCGCCCTGTGGTGTGGGGCCCCCGTGCCTCTTCCGACTCCGCCCTTACGCCTACTTAAAGCCTTCATCGCGGATACCCCAGTACCGAGAGCCACGATACAGAAAACCTTCCAGAGACGACGCCGCCGCCAATCCCATCTCGGGGGATTCAGGAGATCGCCTCCGGCACCCTGCCGGAGAGGGGAATCATCTCCCGGAGGTCTCTTCATCGCCATGATCGCCTCCGGATCGATGTGTGAGTAGTTCACCCCTCGGACTATGGGTCCATAGCAGTAGCTAGATGGTTGTCTTCTCCTCATTGTGCTATCATGTTAGATCTTGTGAGCTGCCTATCATGATCAAGATCATCTATTTGTAATGCTACATGTTGTGTTTGTTGGGATCCGATGAATATGGAATACTATGTCAAGTTGATTATCAATCTATCATATATGTTGCTTATGTTCTTGCATGCTCTCCGTTGCTAGTAGAGGCTCTGGCCAAGTTGATACTTGTGACTCCAAGAGGGAGTATTTATGCTTGATAGTGGGTTCATGCCTCCATTGAATCTGAGACAGTGACAGAAAGTTCTAAGGTTGTGAATGTGCTGTTGCCACTAGGGATAAAACATCGATGCTTTGTCTAAGGATATTTGTGTTGATTACATTACGCACCATACTTAATGTAATTGTCTGTTGTTTGCAACTTAATACTGGAAGGGGTTCGGATGATAACCTGAAGGTGGACTTTTTAGGCATAGATGCATGCTGAATAGCGGTCTATGTACTTTGTCGTAATGTCCTGATTAAATCTCATAGTACTTATCGTGATATATGTATGTGCATTGTTATGCCTTCTTTATTTGTCAATTGCCCAACTGTAATTTGTTCACCAACATGCTATTTATCTTATGGGAGAGACACCACTAGTGAACTGTGGACCCCGGTTCATTCTTTACATCTGAAATACAATCTACTGCAAACTATGTTCTTTACTGTTCTTCGGAAACAAACATCATCTTCCACACTATACATCTAATCCTTTGTTTACAGCAAGCCGGTGAGATTGACAACCTCACTGTTACGTTGGGGTAAAGTACTTTATTGTGTTGTGCAGGTTCCACGTTGGCGCCGGAATCCCTGGTGTTGCGCCGCACTACACTCCGCCACCAACAACCTTCACGTGTTCCTTGACTCCTACTGGTTCGATAACCTTGATTTCTTACTGAGGGAAAACTTGTCGCTGTATACATCACACCTTCCTCTTGGGGTTCCCAACGGACGTGTGTCTTACACGCCATCAGGGGGGCGACAGGACGGGGACGTTTTTTCGGTCTGGGCCTCGTCTTAATTACTGTCCTCCTCAAACAATGTCATATTATCGCATTTGCTGTCACTTTATCGATTTTAATATTTAAACATGCAGTTTCGGTTCACGGGATTTGATCGGCCACATCTTGCCCAAGTGTAGAAATCGTCTTTTTTACATGCCGCAGTTTACTGTCCTGTTAGAGTTGCTCTAAAGGGACTTGCGGCGTGTTAGATAAAAAAATGTTCCCAGTCGCATTCTCCAAAGCCACTTTTTGTTCGGTGTGGCCCGATACGGTGTCCGGCGCCTCGAGCCTGTCCCCGCTACGCAGGGATTGTCCGGGCACGCCGGACACAACGAAATGAGAGGCGAGGAGGCGCGGGCCCGACGCGTCAGTGGCTCGGACGCTCAACCGCCGCCTACGTAGCGACGATGCAGTTGCCGGGAAGCGGAACCGCCGCATTGGCAACCGCGTCGACCGACGCGCCAACCGCCGTAATGGAGCGCGGACTCCTCGGAAGAGCAACCGCCGCTCTCTTCGACTTCTGCCCGCCGTTCATCCGCGCTCAATAAGACCCGTACGTAGGCGCTTTCGGATCTTCAACTGGCCGCCATTCATCCAAGCTTCTCCTCACGATGATAAGCTACATCTCTGAGCTTCCATCCAACACCTCCAGCGAGGGCAAGCCTCCTGGATGGCACCATTGGTGGGACATAGCCCGGACGCCCAGTAGCGACGACGATTCCCTGCCGCCAGTTGACAGCGTGGAGGAATGGCAGGCCGTGGAGGAGGACGCGGAGGAGGAAGGGTCAGAGGAGACGACGGCGGCGGTCCATGCAAAGGCGGAGGCGGAGGCGGACGCGAAAGCGAAGGCCAAGGCCAAGGCGCAGCCGGCGAGCACCGGCGACGACGAGGAGGACACAAGTTCCTCCGACGCGTCGGCCGATACCGCCTCTTCTGAAGAGGTGACGAGCAGGAAGCGTCACCGTGATTACGACGACGAGGCGGGGCCATCATCAAAGAAGAAGTAGTAGTTTAAAATAATTTATATGTAATTTAATTATGTTTTTCGAAGTTTTATATGCAATTTGTTTATGTTGCACTGATTTGAATATTACTAAAGAGTTTTCTTCTATCTATTAAAATTATTTTTAATGTTTGGAGACGTTGTTTGGGGGACGCGGCTGGGAAGTGACGTCTACCAAACGCGGCACGAAAGAAACATATCCCCCAAAGCTTAATCTGGCACCATTTCGGTTTGAGGGACCCAGCTTTGGGTCACCTAGGATGGAAGGGAGAAAAAAAGATCTGGAATGCCAAACGTGTTTCGGACTTTCAGTTGTTCCGCCCGGTGTGTTATCATGACTGCTTGTTTCTCGAGAAGACTTGCACACACTCTGTCCCACAGCATTTCTAGCAGCAGAATTTAATGGAGAGGATCCAGCCCAAGATCGCGCAGGTAAAAAGCCAACGTTCTAGCTTTGACAATGACATGTAGGCCCACTCTCCTTGGCACCTTCTTGTTTTCCCCTTCAAACCGAACGAGGCTTCTCCGGGAAGACTCCACTCCACAGTCACACTCACACTCCACAGTCCACAGACACACGCACGCACGTAGTACACTGTACACCTACACTACACACACGGTCGCCTCGCCTCGGTCTCGCCGGTGGAGGGGGAGAGGAAGCGGACGGCGCGGCTGAAGTGAATGGCGCAGATGGGGTTCGGGTGACCGCTCTCGATTGGAGGGACAAGGCGCCGGTTTTTGGGGTCCCGGTGTCTGCTGTCTACCGCCGTCGACGGGAAAGGGGCGCCGCGCGCCGGCCGGCGGTGGACTGGGCCCAGGTGATCGCCCGATAAGGGAATGGCGAGGCGGCGAAGGAGGGGGAGCGGGGTGAAATGGCTGAACCACTACTCCTCTGCGCAAAGCATTCTCGTCGTCGGCGATGGAGATTTCTCCTTCTCGCTGGCGCTCGCCACCGCGTTCGGCTCCGGGGCAAACATCGTCGCCACATCGCTGGACTCCTATGGTTTGTTCCGCTCTCTCTTTCAGCAGGAATAAAGTTGCAGATCTTTTATAGGTAGTAGTCACTAATTTGTTCTAGGGTTTCGATTGAACCCTGGGGCTGGGGCTGGAGCTGGAGTGCACGAGTGCTAGTGTGCATACACGAATAGTAGAATGCCATGTCCTAATTTGAGGATTGTAGCAAAAAAAATCCCATCTTTTGTCGCTAGCTTAAACAAGGATTTCATGCGCTTTACAGCCTTAACTCCGAACCACCATAAAATGGCTTATGGCGGTGATAAATGGAGCAATGCGCATGGCAGGGGCAGGTTGCAGGCAAGAATGCCATGAATTAATTTGACGAGTGTAGGATAATTTGGTAGTATCTTCCTTGGTTGAAGAAGAAATCGACGCTCTTTACTCCATTGAGACAATGTTCACTAAGCTTGATTTCCGTATTGAAATCAGAGACCTTGTCCTCTTTTCTTAAATTATTATAAATAAAGTTTACTTTGAATTGCTACTTGCGGGGATAAAATAGCTGAGCCATGCTATGAGTCTGTATTGTTTTGGATCTCAAAATCTATCTGGCTATTAGCCACTCACATTTGGTTATATGCATCAGAATAGTTATGATTCGTTTTGTCAGCACTTGCATGTTCTCATTGAAAGTAATTATATAGTCCTATTTGGGTGATCTGATGCAGCTTACTGCATGAAATTATTTTCCATGTGCGGAATAAGTGCATTGCGTATTCCTTTTCCATTACCTATTTCTCTAGAAATAAGTTCTGAACACAGTAATTTGGATAAGTTCCATGTGCATTGCTGGGCTCTTGCATGAGTCTGGCTCTTGTTACTCAGTTTTATCTATTGACACTGGTTCGATCATCTGAGATCAGTAGATGGTCGGTGGTGCGGAGTTATCTGCTCTTCGCACCTTCTTTATCAACTTAGCTGTGTCAATGGTGATTCGTCAACAACATGTTCCAAACGGTGATTTAGGACTAATGAAATTCTGTTGGGAACATGAAGTGGATAGAACATGAGCATTCAGCAAAAACACAATCTCAGGCTAGCCCACAAGATTATTCTGATTTAGTTCGTGTAACCACCAATTTTTCCTTGGATTCAGTAACACATTTTCCATCATTTGATAGTTTTTCAGTTTCTTATTTGCTTCATTCTTAATCTGGGTGGTGGCCTCAGTATGCATCAATCTGCCCTTACCTTATAAGATCAGAGGAATAATATTGTCAGTATGATTTTGTGATCGTTTATATATTTTTAGCTATATGTATCATTGAATCTAAATTTCTCTGCACTGTTGCCAATCCTCGGAGGCTCTTCTTGGCAAGTATGATTTTGTGATCGTTTATATATTTTAGCTGTATGTGTCTAAATATTTCTGCACCGTTGGCAATCCTCAGGGGCTCTTATTGGCAAGTATAGCCAAGCAGAGGCAAATGTGATGGACCTGAATAATATGGGGACCAAAGTTCTGCATAATATCAATGCAAAAAATATGACTGGTCACCATGATCTGAGGGTTAGACAGTTTGATCGGATTGTCTTTAATTTTCCTCATGCTGGCTTCAAGGGAAGGGAGGAGGAGATGCGTGTGATCAAGTATGTACACTCCCATTCTCGGTTTAGATTGTTCATGAACTTTTTAATTTACTTACATTTTTTCATGTGGTCTGATTGCATTATAATCTGTCTTGATGAGTTTATTTGGTTTCGGGTTGATTAAGTATTCCTGGTGTCTCATCTGTGTTAAGACCTATGTGTTATTCTCTTCGGTGGTTTTGTTTAGAACGTGTACATGAACTTGTTTTGTTTTCCAATATTGTTTCTAGTGGTCTAGCCCACTAGTTGCTGCCACTAAGTGCTAAATTTGACTATAAGCTATCCCATGCCACACTACTCTATTGTTTGAAATTTATTGTAGTTCTTTATGCTTGTTGTAAGAATAAATAACAATTTGAACAATTTACACTGATCACAGCTATATATAAGTTCACCACTCTCAAGAGGTTGTCGAATCATTGTACTATCATACACAGGAGTTTTCAAAAAAAAAACACAGAAGAGATCCTATGTGCCAACCTATACCTGATTGTAGCCATGTCAATGTCATTGTTTGAACTGCACTCTAGTTCTTTATACTTATTGTAAGAGCAAACAAGAATCTCTACCCAGATCATAGCTATATATATCTCCCCGTTCAAGAGGTCATTGCCACATTGTAGACCATAGAGAAAGAACATCTTTTGTTAGATTCTTGGACCTTCTTCATGTACATATTACTACATCCTTAAGGTAGTCTTTCCTAGTTCCTTCTCTATGAATTCTCTACCATGAAAGACATTTCAAATACAACATGAAATAGTTGTCCTAACTTGTAAGCATAACTTTTGGCTACACATATGAAGTTAGGTTGAAACGATTGACCATGAGAAAAATAGTTAAAATCTGCGGCCCATAGCACTCGCGACCCATATCAGCTGAAGCACCCTGAATCTTCAATAAATGTGAAAAAAAGTACTGGTATATATGTAGGGTTGCTACAAGATGCATGTGAATCTATAGAAAAATTCAAGCACAAGTATCGAACATTCAGGTTCTGGACAAAAAAAAAAGAGGAAAGACAAGTGAATGAGACTGCAATACTATTCACTATTTCTTGTCTTCTTTGTACTGGACACATGTGGACATTATTAGCATGATTATTTTGCATGTTCACATGTTATCGCTTAGCTTACATGCATGTTTTTCCCCCATATTATCAGAAAGCTTTGATCTTCCTCAACTCATCATGAGTTGCGAAAAAAAAAACCCACATTTAACATAGATCCTCTTTTTTATCTGGCAACGTTTACTTGGCTTGTGTTTTCCTATTTTGAGTTGACCCAGTAACCTTTTTGAAAATCGAATGTCTCACACCTGACCTTTTTTAACTCGTTAACCTTTTCTTGTGATGTACAGATTGCATACGAAGCTTGTCAAGGGGTTCCTTGGCAATGCGCGACACCTGCTTAAGCCTTATGGTGAAATCCACATCAGCCACAAGATGGGTTATCCTTATGATGCATGGGATATCGAGCGACTAGCCTCAGAGTCTTCTCTTGCTACGATTGAGATAGTTAGTTTTCATAAACACCACTACCCTGGCTATAACCAGAAGAAAGGAGATGGCCCAAGGTGCAACCAACCTTTCCCTCTAGGTGCCTGCTGCACTTATAAGTTTTGTCTCCAGTACTATTAAGCTCTCCCTGAAACGAAGAGAAGCGGAACCTGAACGTGTATGGTGTTGCTCCATTTGCCAGCATTAATATGTCTCACCGTAGTATGACTGAGCAATGATGAAGCCGTGTTCGGACTTACTAGGTTAGTGTGGAACTTTGGGTATTTTGGTAAATTAGTAGCGGTATTTTGGTGATCGGTAGTTGGAATTATGTGAACTTGATCTGGCATGACTATTCTTGTTACGCAGAACACCTTTGGGACTTCCGTGGACATCTCGTGCATGCTGATGACTGGTGAGGCATCATCACATCATTGTGTAAATGACTGGAATGTGTTGTAAATAGTATCGAACAGATTGTGCTAATGAAAATGCAAGCACTTCTCTTGAACTTCATGTGAGTTGACTTTGATGCTGCGGAGCTCCTTTGAACTTCCATGGACATGGCTTGTGTGCTGATGGGGCACCATCTATCAGTGTGTAAATGACTAGATTTAATGTGAAAATTATGAACAACACTGTGGGAATGAAAATGCAAGCACTTTTTTTGCGGGCCTTTCTCCCTGTTTCTGGTTCGAGTATGTTTTCTCTTCCTGCATTGGTTTTAGATTGATTCCAAAAAAAAGTAAAAAGAATTTACTCCCACAGGCATTTTGATGTGGTGGTTATAAGAGGAGTTAGATTAGACTACTCATAGTGCAAGTAACTTCACTAGTAACTTAGGAGCCAACTCAGCAAATTTGCTTATGTGGCACTGAGTTAATGAGGTGAGAGGAGGATAGAGTAACATAGTTAGTTACTGTAACATCACACTTTTCAAGGCACAATGAGTCTACAAGCTAATTAATGGAGTACTAACTTGATGTTACAATGCGCTATGAGGATAGTAACATAGACTAATGTCATGTGCATGTTACTAGTTGAAGTTACTATGCACTATGACCAGCCTTAATAACTTAAGTGAAACATCCAATCAAACTTATACCGTTATACGAATAAAAATGTGGTACCCTCTCTGTTTATAAAAGGATGTTAAACTGTCTAGATACTTGCAAATTTAGAAAAAACTTTCGACATCCTTTTATGGACAGATATAGTAGTTTTTTTTTACGCAGCGCGAGAGATTACCGGTTTGGCAATCTTAGAGCGTATCCAGTCGCGTCCCCCAAACGGCGCCGGATCAAGTGTTTGGGGACGAGTTTTGTTCGTGCCGCGTTTGGGGGACGTCGCTTCCCAGTCGCGTCCCCTAAACGCCGTCCCCAATGAGAAATTCAAATAGTTTGCATTCAAAAGAGATCGTTCCCGTCGAAGTCGTCGCGATCGGAGTAGCGGCGATCAAAGTACTGGGCGCGCGATCATATTACAGGCCGACGAAAGAATTAGAAGAAGGGGTTGGGGTTGGGCGATGCCGACGGCGCATCCTGAGTCGACGTAGGCTCGTCGATCACGATGAACTCGTTGTGATCTGTCCGGTGTGCATGCTCCGTCGCCGACGTCGAGGCAGAGGCCGACGCAGGTGTAGTAGAGGATGCTGTCGCAGACGCGTCTGCCGGCTCTTGCTCCGGGGTTGGGGCCGCTGCCGCTGACTGGGCCGCCGCCTGGGCTGCCGCTATTTTGGCTTCGATGGTGTCGAGGATCTGGCCTTTGAAGAAGTTGTGCGCTGCCCATGTCTGGGGAGATATTCCTTCTGTCGATGCTCTCAGCAGGGACATGTCGTCCCTGCGTTTGTTCAGCTCCATCTTCTCCTTTTGCCTCTTGAGCAGCGCCGTCCACCTTTCCTCGGCCTTTTTATCATGGGAGAGCAAGGTCGAGGAGACCTCGACGAGGCACTGCGTGAGCGACGGCTGCGTCTTTTTGGACGACGCAGCGTCGGCCAAGGCGGCCTTGGAAGCCTTGTTGCCGATAGGGCGTCCTGCTGATGTTGCCAGCGGTGCATCAAGATCAATGACGTATTTCCCCTTCGACAACGAAACGCGCATCAACTGCCATTTGGGCTTCTTCTTGAGCTTGCTATAGCAATGTATCAACGCGAACGACTTATGCCCATCCGAGTTCTTCCGGTACAAATCCAGGGCCTTGTCAAACTAACCAAAGAAAGCGCAATCATTTCATCGAACATAATGTTGGCGCTACATATTATGTAAGAAAGAGTCGTACCAGTTGGCTGATGTCGGTGCCGCTGTCGCCTCTGGTCTCTAAGTCGTGATGGAACCTAAGTCGCCCTGGATGATGGCCCATCGCGTCGACATTGCCTTTTGGCTCCTTTTCATTGTCACTTTGTTGTCGTCGCTGTTGATCAAATTGCGCTCATCGAACTCGGCCTTGATCCTCGCCCAATACTTCCCGTTTTTTTGGTTGGCGCCGATGATGGAGTCATGGCTCACCGTCGACCATGACTCGCACAGACATAGATCCTCCAGAACCGTCCACTTGGGGCCTCGTGTGCCCGACACCTTCTTCTTTTTCTTCCTTACGTCGTCCGCTTCAACCTCCACGAGATCATCGGTATCCTCACCGGCACTTTCGTCGTCCTCTTCGTCGCCGCCCTCTTCGTCCTCCTCGTCCTCCACCCCCTCCCCCTCGTCCTCCTCCTCCTCCTCCTCCTCCACCACCTCCTCCTCCTCAGCACCGGCACCATCGAATTCGAGCGGGCCCCTGCTGCCATTGAATGGGGCGCCCTCTAGACCGGCTCCTGGCTCGTACGTCGGAGAGTAGAAGAGGGCGTTGGGGTTGAAGCCGCCATGCGGCAGTGTATCCTGGTAGTGTGGCGACAAGTTTGGCGTCACGCACCCGGGAGTGGCGGAGGGGCCGTTGTTGTAGAACCCGGGTGTCGACGCGGACAACACTCCCGGAATGTACGGTGTCACCGTCGTACTCCATGGGCTTGCGTTGGTGGCAGCGATACACCCGGCCAGCGCGTGCTGGTGCACACGCGCCGCCAGCGCCTTCTTCTCCAGCTGCGCCGCCTTCCGTCCTTTCCGCTCCACCGTCGACATCTTCCGGCGCAGACAGTCTTGATGCCACTGATCATCGGTCCAGCCTTTCGACTTCTTCTTCGGAGCCGGCGCCTTCGCCCCTTTCATCTCATTGCCCGGTGGCTTCTTGGCCGCTTTCTTGGCCATTTTTTATGGGGCAGTCGGCGGCGCCATGGATGGGGAGAGGGTGGCGGCGGGAGGAACAACGTAGCGATGGCGGGAGGGAGAAATGAATCGGTGGGATAGGTCAAATGTGTTGGGATGGCAGAAATGCGCAGTAGGAGAGGCGCGATTAGGCGGGAGCACTGGACAAATTTTTCCTGTGTTGCTGACGCGTCGGTCCCACCACGCCTCGTCTCTCTTTTCGGTGTGTCCGGCGTCTCCGGAGCATCCCCTGTGTAGCGAAGACGGGCTCGAGGCACCGGACACCGTATCGGGCCGCGCCGACAAAAATCGGGTTTGGGGGATGCGACTGAGAACATTTTTTTATCCGGCGCGCCCAAATCGCTTTGGTGGACGGTTTAGGGGACGCGACTGGAGATGCTCTTAGGGATGGGGAATGGGAGTTTAACTCTAACTCCCTTTCCCCCTCTCAATTACCAGCCCTCCCCCAAGTAATAGTAGATTTGTTGGAATTCCACACATGATGACATGAATTACCCTTCCTCTTCCCTGTTGAATTCAAATTCCACCTAAACAAACAAACTCCCATTCCCTATCTCCAATGCTAAGTGATACATTAGCATTTCAAAACAGTTCGCACATTACGTTCGAAAGATAAACATAACTGTTCACGCGCGCTTACAGGCCTTTGCGTTTCAGATTCCCATGACCGAAGAATTAATGAAAGATCCATCCCCGGCTGACTGGCTGAGCAGAACCCAAGGCAACGCATGTACTCCAGTATAGCTAACCTGTATAGCCGTTGCCCCTTGGTCTCCCTGCTAGACAGGTCAAAAGCTCTTCCCTGGACGGCCTGAGTCTAGTCACTTCGTCACACACACACTGACAGAGTGACAGATAGCTTCGTCCTCGCTCCAGCCGGAGGAGGGGATGGCCGCGCTGGTGTTTGAGGCGGCGCAGGCGATCTCCATGGACGGGAAGAAGGATGCGAAGCAGAAGGTAAAGTGGCTCAAACACTACTCCTCGGCGCAGAGCATCCTGATTGTCGGAGACGGCGACTTCTCCTTCGCTCTGGCGCTCGCCACTGCATTTGGCTCCGGCGAGAACCTCGTGGCCACCTCCCTCGACTCATACGGTAAATCGACCCTTCCCGCTAACTTGTCGTTGTGCTCATCCTTGTTTTTCTTGAATCATGTGGCCAGTCATATATTTTCTGGTAACTTGTTTTGATATGGATTTCAGTAATTATTTGTACTGTGCTAATAATTACTTTAGGACGCATCACGCATCAAAGTGCCCCTGGAATAGGAACATGCAACGGGGAATGTCCACTGAAAATATTAACATTTGAAGAAAGTATCCTGATTCAATCTCATATATTCTCGTGTCCATAATGCGAAAGTATCCTGATTCAATCTCATATTCTCATGTAACCAACACTTCTGTTGTACTATTCTTTAGTAAATTTGTCATGTTTCAACAATCGAACCACTTAAGTTTCCCATTAGCTTCATTCTTAATTTAGCACCTGCATGATACACCTGTTTTACTAAGTTTGGAGGGAAATTGTTAAAGAAATTTTGTGATTTTTTTCACCATTTTTCTTACCTTTAAGTTCATAGGGAGTATTTATCTATTTTTTTTTGGAACAAGGCAAAAGATTTGCCATTGTCATTGATTAAGAAGAAAGTTTTTAGATGTATTACAAACCACAACTTGTCTAGGATGTCAAGTCGAAAAACAAATAAAAGTCGAAGAAGTTACTCTTTGGAGCGTTGCGGGGTATTTATCTGTTTTGTGTGCATTACTTGTGCAATCTTGTTTGACAGGAGCTATGGTTCTGAAGCATTACCAAGCAGTATCAAATGTGATAGAGCTGAAGAGACTGGGGGCCACAGTTTTGCATGATGTCAATGCAACCACTATGAAGCTTCATACTTCTCTGAAGATGAAACAATTCGATCGGATTGTATTTAACTTTCCTCATGCTGGGTTCAATGGACCTGAGACCCAGTTGCATGTGATCAAGTATGTGCACTAGCTTGCCATGTTTATTTATTATCTCAAGTAATTTTGGTTAGGTCTTATATATGTAATGTCACTACCATTTTTCAATTATCATGTTGACTAAGCTAGTGGCATCATAATATGCTTAATGAGTTTATTTGGTTTAAGGGATATATCATAATATGCTTAGTGAGTACATTGGAGTCATCCTCTTTGGTGATTTGGTCTTAGGATGACAACCGTCATAATTATGCACACGCGATATTTCACTATATTACTTAACGGGTATCCTCACATGTTAACTAGTGGTACAATAACCCCACTAACCCAACCTATGTTGGTTCATCATTTCACTATATTTCTTAATGGGTATGCAAGACACCAAACCATAGTATTTCATGTTTAATCTTTGACAGTCAATAAGCACCTTCCAAAAATGGGAATACAACGATTTGCTCTATGCATGAAACAAAGATTTAGCAAGCAGGTACTTGCCACATATCATTTTTTGCCAATTTCCATGACACGACTTTATTTGTGTAAAGCTTAAACTGTAATGTGATCACTTGTTACAGCCACATCTTGAATTCCTTAGCTGTTTTCGAGTCATTGTTATTTTTATAAAGGACAATATATTAATAGGAGGACAATGCCAATTTCATCCGACCTCTACAATTGCACTTTATCAAGAGTAGCCGAGACATTGAAGATGTACACTTCCAAATTATAAAAAAAGAGAAAGAAAAAACATGAACAACATGATGTAATAAGCAACAACATCAACCACTACCCTAGCAACACATGGCTGCAAGCAGGGACATATCTCAAGCATGAGTGCTAGTATAAGTTAGACCTATTAGTTTTGTAAATCTTTAGTTCAATTTACAATATTAGTGTCTATTCTTAGGGATGACACAATTGCAGTTGAACTGAACCCATAATGTATGTCCCAGTTGTCAATTCAACTATGAGACAGAGGGTGTAGATCTCAATAGTCCAAGTTCTTTAGTACCTTTGTTTCTCAAAAGACTCCATATATTGCCTCTACCTTTTGCATACAAGGCCACCTAGTATTTTGAAACTAGATTTGACTAACATGTTGCCTATCAAAATGTGAGGTATATGTCACCAAAAGCACAGTGCTATGTTTTTGGTGATATATATCTCATATTTTGTTGGTCAAATTATTAGCCACAGTTAGTCTCGAATTCCGAAGTGGCCTCGTATGTATACAAAAAGATGGAGGGAGTAAGAGACATACTTCCTCCGTTTAGAAATATAAGATGTTGTAGGTGCTTACAAAGTAAAAAAAACCGAGACTAACCCAGATACTAGCACCCATTGGCATTTTTTTATAGAAGAAAAACTTCGTGAGCGCGCCTGTCGTATGCCAGGGCGGGCGGGGTGCGCTCTCGCACCACAAGCCACCAGAGTAACACTCTGTTCTCGGTGCTTACAAAGTAGACTAGATACAAACTAAAGTGAGTAAACCTATATACAAAAAATATATTCGATACAAACTAAAGCAGGTGAACCAAAAAAAAGTGGTCCAACATATTATATTTTCAAACGGAGGGAGTCACTACTAGAAAAATGGCCTATAATCCCGGTTCGTATGGGCCTTCGGTCTCGGTTTTGCAACCAGGACTGGACGTTTGGGACTAAAGGGTTCAAATGTACACCGGGACCAAAGGCCCAGCCACGTGGGCCTGGCGCGCGTTGGGGCAAATGACTTTTAATCCCGGTTTATAACACCAACCGAGACTAAAGGCTATTTCGTTAATTTTTTTATTCATTTTTGTTTTTCTAATTATTTTTCACTCCCTCTTTTTTTTCCAGAATTTCTAGTATTTCAATTATTTGACAAGTTTAGCCTCTAACTACACTACACTTAATCTCCAGTCAAATTTCTTACCCGTGGCCAAACTTCTCGCTCGGTCACCCATCCTCCCACTAATCTAGCAGTAGCACACTTACTTCCAAGTTACTTTTCCGTCTCGCTTCCAAGTGCTTCACGCGCATGTTGTGATACTATTATCATATCAATCATATTAACATGTTGGTCCATATCACACTAATTTATTGTTTGAATTCCAAATAATTCTTTTAATAAACAAAACTAATGATGTAATGATGTAATAATTGTATTATAATTTTGAATTTTTATAAATATTAACTTTTTTAAATTTGTATTACAATTGTTTTTTCATTTTTAATTTTAATATTTTTTTTGCCAAACCTGAAAATTTGAAAATCTAAAAATTGGCTAACTTTATGGTTAAGTAATAGTAATCTTTATGCAGGCTGCAATTATTATTATTTAAAAAAAATATAAAATCCTAAATTTGTGGCAAAAACTAAAATCTTCCTGCTTTCATATTTTCATTTGGAATTTTGAGAATCTAAAAATTTGCTAACCGGGTAAACCCGGGTGAATTCGGATGTAACCTTTTTCCACGATCATTTTGATATATTGTACGCTTTTTTCCGACGTCGTATGTAAAAGTTAGTGCCGTTTTACCTTTTTCTAAAACATTATGCAAAAAAGTCAAAATTCAAATTTGTTAATTTTTTTCCTAATAGTAGACCCCAAGTGGACTAAAAGCTTGCACTACGGAAGAAAATCCTCACCAGCTCCTTGTGCGAGCTAAGTGTCACGTAATGAGCACAAAAAGTAGTTAATATCAAGTAAACTCACATGCAATAGAACCACAGAACACGCCAGAGTGTTAAAACTTAAAACACTAGCCAGATTTTGAAAGATTAGTTCTTCGGCGAACAAAATAAAGTACAAATTCAAAACCTTGGGTCCTAGTTACTTCTGTCTCAAGTAGTTTAACTAGTACTCACTAGTAGAAAACATGACTTTCGTCCAGAACATCTAGGAGCTTTAGTCCCGATTTAAAAATGAACCGGGATTAATGGGAGGTATTGGTCCCAGTTCATCCTAGGAAGCGAGTTGCTATCTCCTGACGGAGAGGTCCACGTCAGCCACAAGACAGGGCACCCTTACGACAGATGGGATATCGAGCAGCTGGCCTCTGAATATTCTCTTGTTATGTCTGAGAAAGTTCCTTTTGACAAGCGAGATTACCCAGGCTACAACCAGAAGAGAGGAGATGGTCGAAAGTGCAATCGATCGTTCCCGCTGCGCAATGGCTGCACTTTCAAGTTCTGCGTTGAACATACCGAAGCTGAAGACGCTAGTGCGTTGGTTAGTCTTGTTGCTGCACTGGCCAAGGTAAACATGTCTCGCACCATCGACACAATGTGACTGCGCAGCGAACGGAGCCACTTTGTGGCCACGGGGCAAATTAATTTGTTGAACTGACGGTGGCAACAGTGCTTAATCTGATGAATTATTTATGGAATGTAGTGCACGCACTGATGTTGGTATTGTATGATATACTCCGTAAACAGCTGTATTTTGGAGAATTAATTAGTATTTTGTCTGTGTACTGGCTAAGCAAGCACAATGAAGGAAAGGCTTGTGTTGCGAGCAGCTCTGTGAATCGCATCGATCCATGGATGTCCATGGTGGATTCCTGACGATGTTCATCGTTATGTCTGTAAATGGATAGATACCGTATCTGTAGCTAGTATGAACAACAATGTTATAGTGAAACAATTCCGTTATGAGGATGTGTGGCAGACACATGTGCATTATGATCAGTTTGTCCTTGATAAGTTGCAGAAGGGTGCTGGTTAGAGGGGCTTAGAGCATCTCCAAAACGTCCTTTAAAGAAATTTGGGGCGGGCCGAACAAAAAAACGCTTCCAGCCGCGTGATCCAAAGCTTATTTTTGTCCGGCGCGGCGCGATACAGTGTCCGGTGTCCCAAGCCCGTCCCTGCTACACAGGGGACGCTCCGGACACGCTAGACACAACAAAAAGCGAGGCGGGCTCCCACCCGTCGACGACTATTTCCATAGCCGTTGGTTCGCGCCTTTTATTTCTCGTCGCGCCTTCCCTCCCACCCCTCCGCCGCCTCTGGATTTGCCGGCCGTTTCGACGGCTGATCTCTTCTGAGAGTCGGCACCGTCGTCGCGGCTGGCACTCTCGCTGGCGTCAAATCTGCACCACCTCCACGCACACAAGGTGTTCGACGACTTGCCAGGTAGGCGCGATTGGCCGCTGTTCGTTGCCTCGTCTGCCGCGACACAATTTTAACCATTGATTTTGCTTCAGACATGGATAGCGACGACGAGATGCTTGTCCGACTGCTGGTGGACGAGCAAGCCTTCGACGACGACATCCGGGAGCATATGCTGATCATCGGGTCCCTCCAGGACATTATTGACGCCGAGGCGGGGAAGCGGAAGAGGCCGCGCTGCGGAGGATCAAAGCCGGGGAGAAAGAAGTCGAAGCTCCAGCAGAGGATGGAGGGACATACCATGCTGCACAACGACTACTTCGCAGATGAGGCTACACATGCCGACAATTTTCGGCGGCGGTATAGGATGAGCAAGGGTTTGTTCATGAATATCCTCCACGGCGTTCGAGAGTTTGACCCCTACTTCAAGCTCAAGCACGACGTTGTAGGCGTTACCGGGTTCTCATCGATTCATAAGTGCACCGCCGCCATGAGAATGCTTGCATACCGAGCACCGGCTGATACACATGATGACTACCCCCGCATGAGTGAGTCTACTGCCATTGAGTGCATGTACAAGTTTTGCCGAGCTGTGGTGGGAAAGTTTGGCAAATACTACTTGTGAGGGCGAACTGAGAGACTGCAAAGTTCATGGCACAAAATGCTGCCAGAGGATTCCCTGGAATGCTTTGAAGCATCGATTGCATGCACTGGTCATGGAAGAACTGCCCGTTTGCCTGGCAAGGTATATACAAAAGACGTCATGGATATTGCAATGTGGTGCTTGAAGCTGTGACAGATTATGACATGTGGATTTGGCATTCTTTCTTTGGCATGGCGGGATCACACAATGGCATCAACGTGTTGCACCAGTCTCTGGTGTTCAGCAGACTAGTGGAAGGGCATGCTCCACCGTGCAACTATGAGATCAATGGCCACCATATACCAAAGGATATTACCTAGCCGATGGTATATATTCAAAATGGGCCACTTTCGTCAAAACAATCTCGGCTCCATCAGGTCAGAAGAATTGCCACTTTGTTGCGCGACATGAGGCTTGCAGGAAGGATGGCGAGCGGGCATTTGGTTTGCTTCAAGCTCAATTTGCAAGTGTCCGGTACCCTCCCCTAAGCTGGTCTCACGACCAAATGTGGGAGGTGATGCAGGCTTGTGTGATCATGCACAACATGATCATCGAGGATGACCGCAAGAATAATGCCAGGACACATGTTGGTCCCTATGAGTGTCAGGGTCCTCTTGCGGAGGTTGATCATGAGTTGCCTGCAGATTTTGCTGATTTCCTCGCCATGCACGCAGAGATCCGTGACAGCAATGTTCACGAGCAATTTCAAGATGATCTCGTTGAGCAGTGGAGGATCAAAGAATTATCAGCAAATATCGCGTCACCTTGATCTAGCCCTATTTATTACATTTGTTTAGTTGTTTTATTGTTTGTTGTGTTATAATTTTAAAAAAATCTCGACAAACATATTTATTTGTATGCTATATTTAGTAAATGGTTTTGTTTTCGAAAACCCTAACAAAATTTGGGGGCGGCGTTTGGGGGACGCGGGTGGGGAGCGACTTCCCCCAAACGCGGCACGAACAAAACACGTCCCCCAAACGCTCGATCCGGCGCCGTTTGGGGGACGCGGATAGATACGCTCTTAGTGGGTGTTGTGGAGGCCTTACAATTCGTGCAAACAAATTTGAGCTCGTGGGGGAGCAAAGGAGTTTGGGTGCCTCTCTCTAAAAGTTCGGAAACTGCGTGAGCGACTAAATAAACTACGAACAAGATCTGCGGGAAGAGGATTGAATGACGAGGATAAAGCGGTGGTTAAACAACTCCGAGAAGCTCTTCATCAGGAGGAGGTGTGGATACGACAACGATCCAGAGTACTGTGGTTGCGTGAACGGGATCAAAATACCTCTTATTTTCATGCTCAGGCTGCTCATAGGAAGCACATTAATAAAATTGCTAACCTCGAGCGAGCAGATGGGACAGGATGTGAATCTTGGGAAGACAATGCAAATGAAGTGCAAGCCTTCTATCAGAAGTTCTCCCTCCCCTTCCAACTCTTCCTATAAATCAACTAGGCTTGACTTCATGGAGGGAGCTTGTCGAGGGTGCTCCCCGGCAATTGATGGCGTGTAACTCACACGTTCGTTGGGAACCCCAAGAGGAAGGTATGATGTGCACATCAGCAAGTTTTCCCTCAGAAAGAAACCAAGGTTTATCGAACCAGGAGGAGCCAAGAAGCACGTTGAAGGTTGATGGCGGCGGGATGTAGTGCGGCGCAACACCAGGGATTCCGGCGCCAACGTGGAACCTGCACAACACAACCAAAGTACTTTGCCCCAACGAAACAATGAGGTTGTCAATCTCACCGGCTTGCTGTAACAAAGGATTAACCGTATTGTGTGGAAGATGATTGTTTGCAAGAAAACAGTAAAGAACAAGTATTGCAGCAGATTTGTATTTCGAGTATAAAAGAATGGACCGGGGTCCACGAGTTCACTAGAGGTGTCTCTCCCATAAGATAAAAGCATGTTGGGTGAACAAATTACAGTCGGGCAATTGACAAATAGAGAGAGAGCATAACAATGCACATACATGTCATGATAAATATAGTGAGATTTAATTGGGCATTACGACAAAGTACATAGACCGCCATCCAACTGCATCTATGCCTAAAAAGTCCACCTTCAGGTTATCATCCGAACCCCTTCCGAGTATTAAGTTGCTAAACAACGGACAATTGCATTAAGTATGGTGCGTAATGTAATCAACAACTACATCCTTAGACATATCATCAATGTTTTATCCCTAGTGGCAACAAGCACATCCATAACCTTAGGGGTTTCGTCACTCCCCGGATTCACGGAGACATGAACCCACTATCGAGCATAAATACCCCCTCTTGGAGTTAAGAGCAAAAACTTGGCCAGAGCCTCTACTAATAACGGAGAGCATGCAAGATCATAAACAACACATAGGTAATAACTTGATAATTAACATAACATAGTATTCTCTATCCATCGGATCCCGACAAACACAACATATAGTATTACGGATAGATGATCTTGATCATGTTAGGCAGCTCACAAGATCCAACAATGAAGCACAATGAGGAGAAGACAACCATCTAGCTACTGCTATGGACCCATAGTCCAGGGGTGAACTACTCACTCATCACTCCGGAGGCGACCATGGCGGTGAAGAGTCCTCCGGGAGATGAATCCCCTCTCCGGAAGGATGCCGGAGGAGATCTCCAGAATCCCCGAGATGGGATTGGCGGCGGCGGCGTCTGCGGAAGGTTTTCCGTATCGTGGCTCTCGGTGCGGGGGTTTCGCGACGGAGGCTTTAAGTAGGCGGAAGGGCAACGTGGGGGGCCACACGAGGGCCCCACACCACAGGTCGGCGCGGCCAAGGCCTGGGCCGCGCCGCCCTATGGTGGCGGCACCTCGTGGCCCCACTTCGACTCCTCTTCGGTCTTCTGGAAGCTTCGTGGCAAAATAGGACCCTGGGCGTTGATTTCGTCCAATTCCGAGAATATTTCGTTACTAGGATTTCTGAAACCAAAAGCAGCAGAAAACAACAGAATCGGCTCTTCGGCATCTTGTTAATAGGTTAGTTCCGGAAAATGCACGAATATGACATAAAGTGTGCATAAAACATGTAGATATCATCAATAATGTGGCATGGAACATAAGAAATTATCGATACGTCGGAGACGTATCAGCATCCCCAAGCTTAGTTCCGCTCGTCCCGAGCAGGTAAAACGATAACAAAGATAATTTCTGAAGTGACATGCCATCATAACCTTGATCATACTATTTGTAAACATATGTAATGAATGCAGCGATCAAAACAATGGTAATGACATGAGTAAACAAGTGAATCATAAAGCAAAGACTTTTCATGAATAGTACTTCAAGACAAGCATCAATAAGTCTTGCATAAGAGTTAACTCATAAAGCAATAAATCAAAGTAAAGGTATTGAAGCAACACAAAGGAAGATTAAGTTTCAGCGGTTGCTTTCAACTTGTAACATGTATATCTCATGGATAATTGCCAACATAGAGTAATATAACAAGTGCAATATGCAAGTATGTAGGAATCAATGCACAGTTTCACACAAGTGTTTGCTTCTTGAGGTGGAGAGAGTTAGGTGAACTGACTCAACATAAAAGTAAAAAGAATGGTCCTTCAAAGAGGAAAGCATCGATTGCTATATTTGTGCTAGAGCTTTTATTTTGAAAACATGAAACAATTTTGTCAACGGTAGTAATAAAGCATATGAGTTATGTAAATTATATCTTACAAGTTGCAAGCCTCATGCATAGTATACTAATAGTGCCCGCACCTTGTCCTAATTAGCTTGGACTACCGGATCATCGCAATACACATGTTTTAACCAAGTGTCACAATGGGGTACCTCCATGCCGCCTGTACAAAGGTCTAAGGAGAAAGCTCACATTTTGGATTTCTCGCTTTTTATTATTCTCAACTTAGACATCCATACCGGGACAACATGGACACCAGATAATGGACTCCTCTTTAATGCATAAGCATGTGGCAACAATTATTATTCTCATATGAGATTGAGGATATATGTCCAAAACTGAAACTTCCACCATGAATCATGGCTTTAGTTAGCGGCCCAATGTTCTTCTCTAACAATATGCATGCTCCAACAATTAAGGTGGTAGATCTCTCTTACTTCGGACAAGACGGACATGCATAGCAACTCACATGATATTCAACAAAGAATAGTTGATGGCGTCCCCGAAGCATGGTTATCGCACAACAAGCAACTTAATAAGAGATAAAGTGCATAAGTACATATTCAATACCACAATAGTTTTTAAGCTATTTGTCCCATGAGCTATATATTGCAAAGGTGAATGATGGAATTTTAAAGGTAGAACTCAAGCAATTTACTTTGGAATGGCGGATAAATACCATGTAGTAGGTAGGTATGGTGGACACAAATGGCATAGTGGTTGGCTCAAGGATTTTGGATGCATGAGAAGTATTCCCTCTCGATACAAGGTTTAGGCTAGCAAGGTTATTTGAAACAAACACAAGGATGAACGGTGCAGCAAAACTCACATCAAAGACATATTGTAAACATTATAAGACTCTACACCGTCTTCCTTGTTGTTCAAAACTCAATACTAGATATTATCTAGACTCTAGAGAAACCAAATATGCAAACCAAATTAGCAAGCTCTAAGTGTTTCTTCATTAATGGGTGCAAAGTATATGATGCAAGAGCTTAAACATGAGCACAACAATTGCTAAGTATCAAATTATCCAAGACATTTTAGGATTACTACATGTAGCATTTTCCAATTCCAACCATATAACAATTTAACGAAGAAGAAACTTCGCCATGAATACTATGAGTAAAGCCTAAGGACATACTTGTCCATATGCTACAGCGGAGCGTGTCTCTCTTCCACAAAGTGAATGCTAGGATCCATTTTATTCAAACAAAAACAAAAACAAAAACAAAAACAAAACAAACCGACGCTCCAAGCAAAGTACATAAGATGTGGCCGAATAAAAATATAGTTTCAGGGGAGGAACCTGATAATGTTGTCGATGAAGAAGGGGATGCCTTGGGCATCCCCAAGCTTAGACGCTTGAGTCTTCTTAGAATATGCAGGGGTGAACCACCGGGGCATCCCCAAGCTTAGAGCTTTCACTCTCCTTGATCATATTGTATCATACTCCTCTCTTGATCCTTGAAAACTTCCTCCACACCAAACTCGAAACAACTCATTAGAGGGTTAGTGCACAATAAAAATTAACATGTTCAGAGGTGACATAATCATTCTTAACACTTCTGGACATTGCATAAAGCTACTGGACATTAATGGATCAAAGAAATTCATCCAACATAGCAAAAGAGGCAATGCGAAAGAAAAGGCAGAATCTGTCAAAACAGAACAGTCCGTAAAGATGGATTTAATTGAGGCACCAGACTTGCTCAAATGAAAATGCCCAAATTGAATGAAAGTTGCGTACATATCTGAGGATCACTCACGTAAATTGGCTTAATTTTCTGAGTTACCTAATGAGAATTAGACCCAGATTCGTGACAGCAAAGAAATCTGTTTCTGCGCAGTAATCCAAATCTAGTATTTACTTTACTATCAAAGACTTTACTTGGCACAACAAAACTCAAAACTAAGATAAGGAGAGGTTGCTACAGTAGTAAACAACTTCCAAGACTCAAATATAAAACAAAAATACTGTAGTAAAAACATGGGTTGTCTCCCATAAGCGCTTTTCTTTAACGCCTTTCAGCTAGGCGCAGAAAGTGTGTATCAAGTAACATCAAGAGACGAAGCATCAACATCATATTTTGTTCTAATAATAGAATCATAAGGTAACTTCATTCTCTTTCTAGGGAAGTGTTCCATACCTTTTTTGAGAGGAAATTGATATTTAATATTACCTTCCTTCATATCAATAGTAGCACCAACGGTTCGAAGAAAAGGTCTTCCCAATATAATGGGGCAAGATGCATTGCATTCAATATCCAAGACAACAAAATCAACGGGGACAAGGTTATTGTTAACCATAATATGAACATTATCAACTCTCCCCAAAGGTTTCTTTTTAGCATTATCAGCGAGATTAACATCCAGATAGCAGTTTTTCAATGGTGGCAAGTCAAGCATATCATAGACTTTTTTAGGCATAACAGAAATACTTGCACCAAGACCACATAAAGCATTACAATTAAAATCATTGACCCTCATTTTAATGATGGGCTCCCAACCATCCTCTAGCTTTCTAGGAATAGAAGTTTGAAGTTTTAGTTTCTCTTCTCTAGCTTTTATGAGAGCATTTGTAATATGTTTTGTGAAAGCCAAGTTTACGGCGCTAGCATTGGGACTCTTAGCAAGTTTTTGTAAGAACTTTATAACTTCAGAGATGTGGCAATCATAAAAATCTAAATCATTACAATCTAAAGCAATGGGATTATCATCCCCAAGGTTGGAAAAAAATTCAGCAGTTTTATCACAGGCAGTTTCAGCAGTTTTAGCAGTTTCAGGTAATTTTGCGCGCTTTGCACTAGGAGTAGAAACATTGCCAACACCAATTATTTTATCATTAATAGTAGGAGGTGCAGCAACATGTGGAGCATTAGCATTGCTAGTGGTGGTAATAGTCCAAACTTTAGCTACATTTTTCTCTTTAGCTAGTTTTTCATTTTCTTCTCTATCCCACCTAACACGCAGTTCAGCCATTAATCTTATATTCTCATTAATTCTAACTTGGATGGCATTTGCTGTAGTAACAATTTTATTTTCAATATCCCTATTAGGCATAACTTTCGATTTCAAAAGATCAACATCGGAGGCAAGACTATCAACCTTAGAAGCGAGAATATCAATTTTATTGAGCTTTTCCTCAACAGATTTGTTAAAGGCAGTTTGTGTACTAATAAATTCTTTAAGCATAGCTTCAAGTCCAGGGGGTGTGTTCCTATTATTGTTGTAAGAATTCCCATAAGAATTAGCATAACCGTTACCATTATTATAAGGATATGGCCTATAGTTATTACTAGAGTTGTTCCGATAAGCATTGTTGTTGAAATTATTATTTTTAATGAAGTTTACATCAACATGTTCTTCTTGGGCAACCAATGAAGCTAACGGAACATTATTAGGATCAACATTAGTCCTATCATTCACAAGCATAGACATAATAGCATCAACCTTATCATTCAAGGAAGAGGATTCTTCAACGGAATTTACCTTCTTACCTTGTGGAGCTCTTTCCGTGTGCCATTCAGAGTAATTAACCATCATATCATCAAGAAGCTTTGTAGCCGCCCCCAAAGTGATGGACATAAAGGTACCTCCAGCAGCTGAATCCAATAAATTCCGCGAAGAAAAATTTAGTCCTGCATAGAAGGTTTGGATGATCATCCAAGTAGTCGAGTCCATGGGTTGGGCAGTTTTTAACCAAAGATTTCATTCTTTCCCAAGCTTGAGCAACATGTTCATTATCCAATTGTTTAAAATTCATTATGCTACTCCTCAAAGATATAATTTTAGCAGGGGGATAATATCTACCAATAAAAGCATCCTTGCATTTAGTCCAGGAATCAATACTATTCTTAGGCGAGAGATAGCAACCAATCTTTAGCTCTTCCTCTTAATGAGAAAGGAAACAATTTTAGTTTAATAATATCACCATCTACATCTTTATACGTTTGCATTTCACATAGTTCAACAAAATTATTAAGATGGGCAGCAGCAGCATCAGAACTAACACCAGAAAATTGCTCTCGCATAACAAGATTCGATGAAAGCGAGGTTTAATTTCAAAGAATTCTGCTGTAGTAGCAGGTGGAGCAATAGGTGTGCATAGGAAATCATTATTATTTGTGGTTGTGAAGTCACACAACTTAGTATTTTCAGGGGTGGCCATTTTAGCAGTAGTAAATAAAGCAAACTAGATAAAGTAAATGCAAGTAACTAATTTTTTTTTTTGTGTTTTTGATATAGAGTGCAAGACAGTAAATAAAGTAAAACTAGCAACTAATTTTTTGTGTTTTGATATAATGCAGCAAGCAAAGTAGTAAATAAAATAAAGCAAGACAAAAACAAAGTAAAGAGATTGGGAAGTGGAGACTCCCCTTGCAGCGTGTCTTGATCTCCCCGACAACAGCGCCAGAAAAAGAGCTTGATGGAGTGTAACTCACACGTTCGTTGGGAACCCCAAGAGGAAGGTATGATGCGCACAGCAGGAAGTTTTCCCTCAGAAAGAAACCAAGGTTTATCGAACCAGGAGGAGCCAAGAAGCACGTTGAAGGTTGATGGCGGCGGGATGTAGTGCGGCGCAACACCAGGGATTCCGGCGCCAACGTGGAACCTGCACAACACAACCAAAGTACTTTGCCCCAACGAAACAGATGAGGTTGTCAATCTCACCGGCTTGCTGTAACAAAGGATTAACCGTATTGTGTGGAAGATGATTGTTTGCAAGAAAACAGTAAAGAACAAGTATTGCAGTAGATTTGTATTTCAGTATAAAAGAATGGACCGGGGTCCACAGTTCACTAGAGGTGTCTCTCCATAAGATAAAAGCATGTTGGGTGAACAAATTACAGTCGGGCAATTGACAAATAGAGAGAGCATAACAATGCACATACATGTCATGATAAATATAGTGAGATTTAATTGGGCATTACGACAAAGTACATAGACCGCCATCCAACTGCATCTATGCCTAAAAAGTCCACCTTCGAGGTTATCATCCGAACCCCTTCCAGTATTAAGTTGCTAAACAACGAGACAATTGCATTAAGTATGGTGCGTAATGTAATCAACAACTACATCCTTAGACATAGCATCAATGTTTTATCCCTAGTGGCAACAGCACATCCATAACCTTATGGGTTTACGTCACTCCCCGCATTCACGGAGACATGAACCCACTATCGAGCATAAATACTCCCTCTTGGAGTTAAGAGCAAAAACTTGGCCAGAGCCTCTACTAATAACGGAGAGCATGCAAGATCATAAACAACACATAGGTAATAACTTGATAATTAACATAACATAGTATTCTCTATCCATCGGATCCCGACAAACACAACATATAGTATTACAGATAGATGATCTTGATCATGTTAGGCAGCTCACAAGATCCAATAATGAAGCACAATGAGGAGAAGACAACCATCTAGCTACTGCTATGGACCCATAGTCCAGGGGTGAACTACTCACTCATCACTCCGGAGGCGACCATGGCGGTGAAGAGTCCTCCGGGAGATGAATCCCCTCTCCGGCAGGGTGCCGGAGGAGATCTCCGAATCCCCCGAGATGGGATTGGCGGCGGCGGCGTCTGCGGAAGGTTTTCCGTATCGTGGCTCTCGGTACCGGGGGTTTCGCGACGGAGGCTTTAAGTAGGCGGAAGGGCAACGTGGGGGCCACACGAGGGCCCCACACCACAGGTCGGCGCGGCCAAGGCCCGGGCCGCGCCGCCCTATGGTGGCGGCGCCTCGTGGCCCCACTTCGACTCCTCTTCGGTCTTCCGGAAGCTTCGTGGCAAAATAGGACCCCGGGCGTTGATTTCTTCCAATTCCGAGAATATTTCGTTACTAGGATTTCTGAAACCAAAAACAGCGAGAAAACAGAATCGGCTCTTCGGCATCTTCTTAATAGGTTAGTTCCAGAAAATGCACGAATATGACATAAAGTGTGCATAAAACATGTAGATATCATCAATAATGTGGCATGAAACATAAGAAATTATCGATACGTCGGAGACGTATCAGCAATGCCCACCATGAGGGGCTTAGGGTTGACGGATTCCTGCAGGCTGACATAAGACATCGGATACCAAACAAAAGGGGAGAGAGATTTACCTAGGTTCGGGACCCTCGATGAGGTAAAACCCTTACTTCCTGCTTGTATGATCTTGATTATCGAATATATTGGGTTACAATGGAGTAGCCGATAGGCTATGGTGGTTGTCTCGTCGAGAGGCTAAGATTCTAGGGTTCTAGCTCTTGACTTGCGGTGATTCTATGTGTTGAAGTTGTGTCTCGGCAGACCCTCTCCTGGCATTTATATAGCAGGCAAGGTCCCGAGAGTTTTGTCCGGACTCGACTAGATTACAAGGAGATATATTCTAATATTTCCTTGTATAACGTCTTCTTGCCTTGTTCGTCAAGAATCCTTCTTCGAGTATGTCTCCTTCTCTGGCACTGACGCGTAGGCCCACCTTGGATGTTGGGCAGTCTTCATGGGCTCCTAGTTGGGCCGAAGGAGGTAGTCTAATATTGGTTACCTGAAGGGTAATGCCCACATCAGTAGCCCCCTTGTATAGCCGAAGTAAAGCTTCGGGATGGACTATAAATGTCTTCGTGTGAATATCTTCATCTGTCAAAAGGAATTGAATCTTATGTCCTTTGCAATTGTAAAGTCATTTCTATCGGGTGAGCGTCCAGCGCTCTCGATGGGAGTAGCCCCGAGTCTAGGGACGGATGTTTGCAACCGTGCGTAGACTCAAGTTGTACTACTCGCAAATCTTTGTTGTCGATGCTTTCCTCATGCATCACGCAGTTTGAATTTTCTTGATATAGGGTGTGCGTCAAGCGCTCCCAATGGGAATAGCCCCCGAGTCTAGGGATGGATGCTTGCAACCGTGCATAGACTCAAGTTGTTCTACTCGAAGGTTCTGACACCGATGTTTTCTGAATTGCCTTCATCATCCGATATCTTTTTTATATCGGGTCCTCTGGAACTTCGGGTGAAATCATTTAATATGATAGTACGTAAGGGATAGAAGTAACGTGCCCAATCTTACTCGATAAATCGATGCTAGTTAACTGTCAATGGCAAAACTATGTTACTTTACTCAGGATCAAGTCCCCGGGCTCGACCTTGGATCTTCTAAAATCTTCGTCTTCACTTTCCTTTGCCTTCAATAAGTTTTATCAGGTGCGCGTCCAGCGCTCCCGATGGGAGTAGCCCCCGAGTTTAGGGACGGATGCTCGCAACCGTGCGTAGACTCAAGTAGAGAATTCGATACTGTAGATACCTTCGGATGCTTCTCAAATGAGGATTCGATACTTTTGATGACATCATTAGTGACGTGACTTCTGCGGCGGTTCGATTGACAGGACGTGACCTAGTGGGCTCACCCTATATCTGCGCGGCCAGTTAGGAAATGATTGATCCTTGCGCATTGACCAAGGCGTTTCCTCGTTTGTCGTGCGTAATGGGGGCAGTGGGCCGCCGGTTTCTCTCCCTTCTTGACACGTGTGCAATTGGATCCTCGTCCACTTCCCATGATGCTGATTTAACGGCCACGATCCACAACCATTTTTCTTTATAATTGGGGGGGGGGGGGGCGCTTTAGTTTTTAACCTTTTACGCCTCCCATACTGCTCATGTTCTACCTTTACTTTCATCTCGCCATTGCTTCTGCGTTCAAGAGCTTTCACGCAACCATGGGCAAGAAGAGGGCGACCTCCAGCTCTGGTGCCACTGCAAGTACGTCCAAGGCCAAAGAGTCCACTGCATCACGCAAGGCGGGCGCCACCGTCAATCTCTAGGCAGCGTCCACCATCTTGAAGCGCGACGAAAACAAGCTGAGGTCATTGGGGCTCATCTCTTCTGATGAGTTAAACTTTGTTCATCCAGGTTCTGACCCCAAACTCCATCCTTCACCTTGCCATTTTCATCACTATCTGCGAGGCTTTCCTCGGCATTGACCCCCACTGGGGCCTTTGGCGAAAGATCTTTTATGTCAAGCGCCATAGCGAAGGCGAAGGCCCTCACGTCGTCGGCGGAGTCGGCTTCGTCGTCAGAAAAGAAGTTCACTACCTCAATTTTCCAATGTGGGAATCGGTCCAGGGCTAAGACAAAAGTGGTTCTATCTTAGGGACCGTCCAGCGTCAAGCCACCATTCCAATCTACCGCCATTCGAAGATGTTCTTGAGGCCGTGCGAAGAAGTCTTGGAAGAATGTTTGGACTGCCGAGGAAGGAAAGGTGGCCGACCAATTGTACGAAAAGATCTTAGTCTGAAGAGTGCAGGAGGTCAGACGATGTGTGGTACTGAAGTCGCCGCGTTGCTCTTGAAGTGTCGGGTGCAACCTGTGATGTCAAGAGCTCACCAGCTCTGGATGTATACTGGCCCCAAGGACAAGGCGTGGATCAGCCCGACTGATTTCTCAGAAGATGATCTTTAGGACGAAGTGAGACGTTTAACGCGCGTCAGCCAAGAAGACATTATTTCCATGACACCAGCTCAATCCCCTTTTAATATTCGTCATCTCCCTTCCGAGGTAATATTTCATTACTTAGTATTCTTGCAATTGATTTCTCTTTCTGTGATTGCAGTTAATATTTCCTTTGTGTCTCAAAAGGCCTCTACTCTTGAAAAGTACTATCCTTTAGCATCCGAAAGTGGAGCGGATCCCGAAGATGATGTTGCATCTGAAGAGACCGAGGATAATCCCGATGTGCTTGAAGACAGTGATGCTCCGGGTGATGAAGCTCCCGAGGATGACGCACTTCTCGCTCCCAAACGTCGCAGGAGAGTCGACGAAGATTTAATTGAAACAGTGGAGTCGAGTCCTAGCGGACGCAACGACGATGATGCTAATGTAAGTCCTCCTTGCGCACCTTCTCGTGAAGCTTCAGCTCCCCCAGCTCCAAAGAGATCATCGGGTTTCTTCGCGGATAAAGATGACTTGTTGTCAATTTCGTAAGTTTTTTTTTCCCTTATGTTTCTTCCGTAGTATTTGTCGAGGATGGAGGCATGTACTGAAAGAGACTTGAAGAATGAGGCGGATCCAGGAACCTCATAGAGGTTTCTGATTATCCTTGCATATAGTGTGCTTTTGTAATTACCGTAAATAAATCACTCTTCAGAGGATCTTGTACTGCAATGATGATGTTCTTTTTTAACACCCCATGTTGTCGATGTTCATTTTATAACATCATGTCAAGTCGATGGACTGTAAGCCCAGACGAAGTTTTTATTTGTCGAAGGCAACTGATGGATCAAGTCAGTTTGCTCGTTCGACGACTCTGTAGTAACCGCAAATATATTTGCTAGGTCGTACGTATGTTTGTAATGGCGACAGCCCTAGAGTGAACGAGGGAACCATGCGCTTATTCGGCTTCGTAACGCGGTGCACCGGCGTGAGCCTTTCATATTTTGAATTGTTTCCATCAATCGCAGCACTCGCATGTTCCCTGAGGCTTGATGAAAGTATTTTTGTATGAAGATTCTTGTCAATTGCAGCACTCGCATGTTTCCTAAGGCTCTTGAAGAAAACCATAATGGATCTCCCAGCCCCCGAGTATTGCCGGGTAGGCTGCGCTATGTCGATAACCAGAGCTCCCGATGGGAGTAGTAGTAATGTATAGTTACTTTCGTCAATCGTAGCACTCGCATGTTCCCTGAGGCTCTCGACGAAAACTGTAATAAACCTTGCAGCCCCCGAGTATTGCTGGGTAAGTTGCGATATGTCGATAACTAGAGCTCTCGATGGGAGTAATAGTAGCCGACAATTCCGAAAAGCTCCCGGATATTTTCTCAAGTAAAATAATAATTATATAGAATGAATCAGAAATTTTTGTTCATAACGTGCAATTGGGGTATACATTATTTCGATGTTTGGCTAAGAAGCCTTATTGTAGAGTAAAAGGAAAGTAAACAGTCGAGGCTTAAGCATAGAAGGGTCGCAGTTGTGCAACGTTCCATGGGTTGGTTTTCTCTTGTCTTGTTGTAGTATTCTTGATGCGATAGACTCCTTCTGGAATGACTTCAGTAACAATGTAAGGCTATTCCCATGGAGATTGAAGCTTCAGATGTCCCTTCTGCTTTAATCATAGTACTAGGTCGCCTACGTCAAAGCTTCGAGTGCGCACCCTACGACTGTGATAATTTCGTATCGTCTGTTGATATACTGATGTTCTTGCCAAAGCAATATCTCGAGCTTCGTCAACAAGGTCCACATCATCTTATAACGCTTGAACGGAGGTTTTCTCATTATATGCGATGACCCGCGGTGCTTTGAAGCGAACATCGGCAGGTAGGACGGCTTCTGCTCCGTGCACAAGGAAGAAGGGAGTATACTGCGTAGATCTATTTGGCGTAATACGCAAGCTCCAAAGTACCGATGGCAGTTCTTCGACCCAAGCTTCGGCTGCCTTTGTGAGATATTTCTTAATGCCATCGCAGATTAGACCATTGATCGTCTCCACCTGCCCATTGGTTTGGAGGTGTGAAACCGAAGCGAAACTGAGCTTGATGCCATTGTCTTCACAAAATTCATGAAATTCCTTGGACGCAAAGTTGGTTCCATTATCTGTAATGATGCTATGAGGTACATCGAAACGACAGGTGATCCCCTTGAAGAATTTGACAGCCGTTGTAGCTGTTTGATTGGTTACTGGTATGGCCTCAATCCACTTGGTAAATTTGTCGACTACTACCAACAGATAAGTATGGCCACCTGGTGATGACTTTATCATTGGCCCAACCTGGTCGAGTCCCCACTGGGCAAAGGGCCATGCCAAAGGTATTGTGATAAGATCCGTGGCAGGTGCATGTGGTTTTGGTGCGAAGCGTTGGCAAGGGTCGCATTTCCGGATCAAGTCTCTTGCAACGGCTGCTGATGTTGGACAATAAAATCCAGCTCTGAAAGCTTTAACAACAAGTGCTCGGCTAATTGCATGATGACCGCACGTGCCTTCGTGTATCTCCCGCAACAGAGCCTTTCCATCGGCGATGACGATGCACCATTGGAAGATGCCAGAGATACTTCGTTTATAAAGTTTGCCAGCTACTACAGTGAATGCTTTAGAGCGACGCACAGTGCACCTGGCTTCAGCTGGATCATCGGTTAATTCCCGCCGAAGAAAATATGCTAGTAGAGGCTTAGTCCATATAGGCTCGAGGAGCATAACTTGCTGCTCGGGTCCAACAGTAATGTTTTCGGCAATGCCCTGAGGTGCAACCTCCGAGTCAATGGTCGACTCTTCCGAAGGTGCCGAAGTTTTGACCTTGATAGACCTCTGATTAATTACTTCATAGAAAACTCCATCTGGAATTGCGAAACACGTGAAACCAAATGTTTGTCAAGGCATCCGCTTCTTCGTTGCTGGCTCTGCTAATATGTTTTAATTTGCAACCTTCAAATTTGGCTTCCATCGATTGGTACATTTGTCGATAAGAAATCATGTTGTCGCTGATAGTATCGCACAAGATCATCGATTGTTGAACCACAAGGTTTGAATCTCCGTAAATATCCAGACGGGTAACGCCACATGCTTTGGCCATACACATGTCGTGCAGTAGCGCCTCATATTCTGCTTCATTGAGAAGTTCATCTTTAACACGTATCTCATATTGTCACCTTGTGGAGAAACTAGCACTACTCCTACGCCTGCGCCCGTGTATTACATTGTCCATGAACCCGACATATCGGGTGCGTCCGGAATTTGTGACTGAATTCAATCGACAAATAAATTATTGAGGATCTGAGACTTGATGACTGTTCGATTTACATAGGAAATATTATATGGCGCTAAAGCAATGGCCCACTGAGATACTCGGCTTGTGGTGTCTGGATTAGTGAGTATATTCTTCAATGAGGCTTCAGTGACAACGATTATAGGATGTTCAGCAAAGTAATGCCGCAATTTCCATGCTGTCCTCCATACGGCATATGCTAGCTTCTGGTAGTGCGGATACCGCTGCTTTGCTCATGTGAGTACTTCACTGAGATAGTAAACAGGGCGTTGCACGCCATGAACTTTTCCTGCTTCCGCGCGCTCGACTATAGGCACAGTGCTAACAACTTGACTGGTTGCAACGATATAGAGTAGCATCGGCTCCCTATCATGTGGAGTAACGAGAATCGGGGAAGTTGAGAGAACCTTCTTTAGATTGTCAAAAGCTTCATGTGCTTCTGTAGTTCACTCGAACTTCTCTGATTTCTTCATTACCTCATAGAAGGGCAACGCCTTTTCTCCTAATTTTGTAATGAACCTGCTGAGAGCTGCTACGCGTCCTGCTAGCTGCTGCACCTGCTGCAGATTCCTTGGCAGCTCCATATCAAGGACAACCTTGATCTTCAAGGGATTTGCTTCTATTCCTCTAGCTGAAATGAAGTACCGAGTACTGGGCCTCCTGGTACTCCGAAAAAGCATTTTTTCGGGTTCAGCTTGATCTTGCAGCGGTCGAGGTTGTCGAAAGTCTCACGCAAGTCGTCGATCAGTGTGGCGGTGATTCGGGTCTTGATGACGATGTCGTCGATATAAACCTTGATATTCCGACCAATCTGCTCCCCAAGGCAGGCTTGCATACACCGTTGATAGGTTGCGCCCGCGCTTTTTAACCCGAAAGTCATGACATTGTAACAGTAAACACGATGCGGTGTGATGATGCCGTGGAAACCATTGTTAGATTCCTATAACATATCGACGGTTAAGCCTATCGCCTTCATTGTGCTCGCAAACAGGAGGTTTAAACCGCTTCCTCCATCTGTAAACACTTTGCTCATGTTGTATCCTCCGATTTGTTCTTCGAGTACTAAGGCAGCGTGACCAGGCCTTGGCACGGTTGTCGGATGATCTGTCCTGCTAAACTGGATGCTTTGTTATGACCAATCGATATATTCGGGCACAGTTGTCATGGCCACTTCAGCAAGTTTTAGTTTTATCTCCCGCGAAAATTTATTGGCTTCTCTCTTCGAAAACTATCCTTGTGAATCAAGTTGACATGCCCTCGAGAGACGGGGTAAACTTCGGCAGGTACATAGGTATCGTCGGAGATGGGGTAAACTTCGGCAGGTACATAGATATCGTCAGTTGGTACGTACTGTTGTTGTTGCGGCTGTGTATAAGTAGCCGCACCCTCTTTTATCGGATGTACTATTGCTTCTGAATTAGATCTTAACTCCTCACACAACTTCTGAATATCGAGGAACTGCCGACAGTCCTTGAGCAGATGCGATGCCTTCTCGATGTTGTCCTTCAAATCGATATAAGCATGCAAGTAACATGGGAAAAAAGTTATTCTGATGCTGGTAGGTAAGGCGCCCGAGAGAGGCAATCATGTCGGCCACGACTTCTAGCTAATTGCGTGCGGTAGCATCCTTCGCCATGCTAATAAGAACGGCTTGCGGCTTGGTCAATTGCCTCATAACAAAGATCCCTTCTCTGCTTCCGGCGTTCCTGCCTGCTCCCAATGCCACTAAGATTCCTCTGGATGCTTATGTCGCTGTTGTCGAACAAGTATGGTGAATCCCCCGCGTCTAGCGGTGGAACAACGGTTGTTGGGATTGAAGTCCTTTCCGAGCCTGGCGTGCCTGAGCCCGGAAGTCAAAGGAAACCTCTGGAGTCGACGATGAAGTGAACACCACCGAACATTGTGTCCATGTCTCCGCGTAACTCCGAAGGAGTTGGACACGACGCATCGTTGAGTAATCTCGAAGGATCCGCAGCGAACCGGGTCCCTTGAGCCTGAAGGCGTTGGAGACGATGGTGTTGGCGACGTTAACAAGAACGCATCCGATGTGACTGAAGAAGCCGATGACGTGCCTTGTGTCGACAGGGTTCCCACAGACGGCGCTAATTGTCGAGGGTGCTCCCCGCGATGACCACCATGAGGGGCTTACAGTTGACATAATTCTATAGGCTGACACGAGACATCGGATACCAAACAAACGGGAAGAGAGATTTACCCAGGTCTGGGTCCTCGATGAGGTAAAACTCTTACTTCTTGCTTGTCTGATCTTGATTATCGAATATATTGGGTTACAATGGGGTAGCCGATAGGCTATGGTGGTTGTCTCGTCGAGAGGCTAAGATTCTAGGGTTCTAGCTCTTGACTTGCGGTGATTCTACGTGTTGAAGTTGTGTCTCGACAGACCCTCTCCTGACCTTTATATAGTAGGCAAGGCCCCGAGAGTTCTGTCCGGACTCGACCAGATTACGAGATATATCCTTATCTTTTCTTGTATAACGTTTTCTTGTCTTGTTCGTCAAGAATCCTTCTTCAAATATGTCTCCTTCTCTGGCACCGATGCGTAGGCCCATCTTGTAAGTTGGGCATCTTCATGGGTTCCTAATTGGATCGGAAGAGGTAATCTAATGTTGGTTAGTAATACCCACATCAGAGCTACCATAGGGTTGCGTGACCAAAATTTCCTGTTCATCACATCGCCCAAGCTTATCTTGCTTTTCCAAAGATCCCATGTTGGGTAGTGTAATGGCCGAGTTCTGGACTTCTGGTACGCATGTTCTTTCAATCATCTGTGCAGGCCAACGCATAGTTCTGCTACGCCAGCCTTGGCGGCGCCTGGCAATTTACCATGCCCTTGACCATGTGGTGATGGCGGCCGTCAGGCGTCGTTGTGTGCTGACTTTAGAAGCGCATGCTAGTGCCAGCCTATCGCTGGTGAAGTCTGGCAATGTCGTGGCAATTTCTATGACTTTGTACATCTATTAAAGAGTACAATAAGATATAGTTAGCTTTCTATAAAAATTAAAATAATATATTTTTGCCTACTTAGATGAGAGAGATGGTGAGAGAGAAGAGGAGTGAGCTCTCATACAATGACCACTCTAGCACGTGCTCGTAGACTCTTTGTGAGAGAGAAATGTGGATCATGCATTGATAAAGTAGTAGAATTTTATAGCTCACTATTGTACATGTTATCTCTATACCGACTATACATGATATGACACTTGACTTATAACCAACATTTCTCTATACTATTGAACTTGCTCTTAATTGATTCTCCATCTTAGAGAAGCTGCAACAACCGGTCATTTTCCACTGCCTCTTTCAATGGGTGCTACGAGCTGCTATCGGATCAAGTGGAACATTCTGTTTATTGCCCTTTCAGCACATACAAGCTTTTGATTTGATTTACAGCATTTGAACTTCCTTATAAATTATCTCTTTTGTTTGGTTCAGGTTTTTCTTTCGGAATGGGGAAAATATCGCCATAGCTTCTGCATCCCGCACACGACAACTTTTTTATTAGATTATTCACAACACCTTACAATAATAATTACAAAGATCGAACCGAAGCCAACGACAACTCGCTAATTCTACATCACCGGTGAGGGGGGGGGGGTGTCAATGAACAGAGCCAACACCCTGACATCACACTAACGTGCATCATCAAAAAACCGAAGGCCTCGACAAGTCGCCCAATGACGAGCAGGTGGCACAACCGGTCCGGCAGACCCTCGACGCGTACCATTATACACGCTACATAAGTCCTCGCCGCCACCGTCTTCCGCATACCCATCTTCAGGAGATATCAATGCAATGACCTTGCGAGGCCTGCCACCAACGCCACCACGACGCTAGACAGTTCCACCACCCTGCACACGTTGAACATAACGTATCCGGCGATGCTACCCCGCTGCACCACGCCGTCGGGATTCGCCGTCTTCAACACGAAAGAAAAACGCCGCTCCACCTCAGGACCCTCCAGCTTGCATCTGCTCCATAGACGATGCCCCCAGGAGGGAGAACGACGTCGTACGCCGCCATCGCCCGATCCAGGATTAGATCTAGGATTTCTCCCGGAGCAGCACGAGTAAGAAGCCATAGACTGCGACGACGATGCCTTCAAAAAGGTAACGGTGCGTGACGTCGCCATCATCCGCCATGACCAAGGTCAGAGCACATTTTTCACCGGCAGCTACCCTCCCCAACTCGTTATATAAAGAAACAAGAATTTTAATGCTCAACATTTGGTATATTCACCTTTACTGCTATTGAGAGAAATGGAGGAGGAGCCGGCCGGGTAGGGGGGCGAGGTGGTGCGCAGCCATGGTGTGCAGCTCCCCGGCGGATGTGCGCAGGAGGAGTCGACCGGGGAGGGAATGAGTCAAGCCCCCTCGACGGACGGCCGCTAGTGGTGGGCGGCTATCTGTGGCGGCTAAGTGGGGGGGGGGGGAGGATGCATGCCGACGGGTGGGCGGCAGACCTCATAGAGTATGTGTGCGTACCTTCATAGAGATGATTGCATGTATGTATGTGTGTGCGTCTACGTTCGTACTGTGTTTCTAAAAAACAAGTCACGCTATTTTCAAAAACATTTCACAGATAATTATTATACATCCGAAAGAAGAAATCCATGAGCGAAGAATTATCGGGAGGTTCACTCCAAGGAGATCGCGCATGCCAGCTAAGCAGAACCCAAAGGCAGCAGCAGCACATGTACTCTATTACCCTTGCCCCTTCGCCTCCCAGCTACAGTACGTACATCAGGTTAAAAGCTCTCAGCGGGACGGTCTGAGTCCAGTCAACACACTTCCTAGCTTGGACACACACACTGACAGTGACAGATAGCTGCTTCCTCACTCCCACCGGAGGTGGTGAATGGCAACGCCGGTGGATGAGGTGGTGCAGGCGAGCGCCGTGGAGGGGAAGAAGGACGAGAAAACGGAGGTGAAGTGGCTGAAGCACTACTCCTCGGAGCAGAGCATACTGACCGTCGGCGACGGCGATTTCTCCTTCTCGCTGGCGCTCGCAACCGCCTTCGGCTCCGGCGAGAACCTTGTCGCCACGTCCGTAAACTCCTATGGTTCGATCTTTCACCTCTTGAAGTTATTCCGGTCGGAGTAGTAGTAGTAGTCAAGTAATAAAGCACATAGGGATGAGCCGATATCAACTGTCATTTTGTGGTCACTCTTAGAACATTTATCTATATAGTGAGATTGTTGGCAATCATTTTGGACAGATTATCTGGCCGTCTCATATAGCAACGCAGAACCAAATATAACGGAGCTGAAAAGGATGGGTGCCAGAGTTTTGCATGATGTCGACGCGACACAGATGAAGAGCCACGCCTATCTGAAACTTCATCAGTTTGATCGGATTGTCTTCAATTTTCCACATGCTGGGTTCACAGGACCTGAGACCAAGTCCAGTGTGATCAAGTATGAACACAATCTTCCCATTGTAGTTTTATCATAAAGCTAATGCGGACTGGTTTTTGTTGTCACGTACATCCTCTTTTCCATAATGTAGTTTGTTTTGGCAAACTAATTTATTAGTTTGCCAAATCAACTGAATTATGGAACGGAGGAAGTATTTCTTTAGTTCGAATTTCATTAGGCAAGTATTTCGAGGGCTTATTACAACTTATTATTACTGTTTTCCTCTGACGTGTAGTTCCCACAAGGACCTCTTGCGGGCCTTTTTCCGCAATGCTGGTGGCCTGCTTCGTGCTGATGGTGAAATCCACGTCAGCCACAAGACAGGGCATCCTTACGACAGGTGGGAGATCGAGCAACTAGCCTCTGAGTCTTCACTTGTTATGTTTAAGAAAGAACCTTTCTGGCAATTTGAGTACCCTGGTTACAACCAAAAGAGGGGAGCTGGTGCAAGGTGCGACGAAAATTTCCCTATATCTGGTAGCGTCACTTACAAGTTCAGCATGGAACGCAATGAAGACGATGAAAGTGCACCGATTCATCTCACTGTTGCATTGGGTTTAATGAAGCTTGAGGCTGTGACCAGCTCTGCCTAGCTGATGCGCATGCTACCTGATTTGGCATGCGATTTAGTGTTGACAGCACCTTTTGCTGATGAGCCACCCATCGCTAGATAAGGGCATGAGTAGATGTAATGTACACACTATGAAGGACATTTTGGTAGATGGAAAATGCATGTATTTGTTATCTCGGTCATTCTAGTGATTTTGCACGCCTCATGTTGTTTTCCTTTTCTGTTTCACTCCAGGATTTGTCTGATGTGTGTTAGGCCTTTCTTGAGTCAAACGAGTTTCATGGGGTTTGCAGAGGATTCGGATCCTTGTGACATTGCCCCTATGCAAGTCGTTTGATTCATACAATTGGAATCCTGATGAATTTTGTCTAGCTCTAATTTGAAGGTTTTTTCATCCACTCAAACCTCTAGATACAAGTCGAATACTCTTTGATGCAAATTCATGTGCTTTTTCAATCTTACAAGTTACATAACACTCAAATATTGTTGTTTTCTATTCCACGAGTTGAAAATCATGTGAATCAAAGAGTCCCTTACCACGGGAAGAAAATTCCATACATCCAAATCATATGCATGTGAGTTTGGATAGTGATACACTTTTCTAAATATTCTACTACCGAGTGTTTGATTGTTTCTCTCGAACGGACAATCATTTCAAACCTCCTTTTAAGATAGTAGGTTTGCAATAACATCTGACCAAAATTACAAGCAATGAATTTACAGGAAAGCCTAGATATACATATGCATGAACCAATTGTTCATCGAATGACACAGTTATATTTTACCCTCTCTAATATTTCATATTACCTTCTCACAAATAATGATATTACCCCTTACAATAAGTTTTACATGTACCATATCACTTTACCCATTCATTTTGAAAAAAATAATCACTTTACCCCTAAATTGTTTTGTCGGTTAGTTCCGATAACGGGATGTGGCACAACTACATGGGTTGTCGCTTTCTTACCGCAGGTTTTCTTTCTTCGTGTGGTCGACCCTCATAATTTCTCCTAACCTAGCATGCCATTAGATAGAACCAACATCGCAGGCAGTGACATCGATGGCCTGCTGCTCTGCCCGCATCACTAGGGAGGCGGCGCGGCGGCCCGGGCATGGCGGTGGTGGCCTCCTCCTTCCGCCGGAGGTGGCCAGCAAGACATGGTGGATCACGGGATCCCATGCCTTGCACTTCACCGAATAAATGTGGATGTCCTAGGGTTATTCTTTTGCGAAAATGGTGACCTTCCTGAGGCCAGTCCTTCTTATCGACCGGAGTGATAAGTTCCGGAAAGCTCCGCCGGTGAATGTAACGAGTACACCTTATGCACGGAGTTTATTGGATCGGCCGGTATTTGGTCATGCGCACCAATATTTTTATTCCCACCGTTTGGTTCTGGAGGGAGCGACACGAAGCTCTGCTATGTGTTGCCATCGGATAACATTCTGGTCCATGGTAAAATCAGAGTCGTACAATATCATGAAGGCTGGATTGGAAGACTAGCAATGGAGGTCCGAATCTACGTGATGTTGAGGGACTTGCTTGGTATTCTGGTTTTCGCAGCAGCAGTATGTAAGTGGGGGTGGCAACAGAGGTGAAGTTCAGAGTCTTACCTTTTAGGGTGAAAATCCAAGGTCTGGCTTAATTGGTTGTGCTTGGCAATGGCCTTGTTGAAAACATTTTTTTTTAGAGTGGGGACTATCTTCAGGGTGAAAATCTAAGATCTTTTAATCGGGCGACTGTCGAGGGTACTCCTCGCCAATGCCCTCCGATAGGGGCTTAGGGTTGATGGAATCCTGCAAGCTGACACGAGACATCGGTTCACAGACAAGCGGGGAGAGCGATTTACCCAGGTTCGGGGCCCTCGATGAGGTAAAACCCTTACGTCCTGCCTGTCTGTTCTTGATTATGATGATAATGGGTTACAATGGGGTGCCGAATAGTTCGGCTGAGATCTCGTCGAGATGGCTGTTGCTATGGTGACCTAGCTCTAAGCTTCTTCTGGCTAAGATTGCTAAGATTAATTCTGTCCCTCGGCAGCCCCTCTCCTGGTCTTTATATAGGAGGCCAGGTCTCAAGAGGTCTCACCGAATACGACTAGGTTTACAGTAATTTTAGATCCGATTTTTCCTTGTTCGATCGCTTCCTTGCCTTGCTCGTCAAGGAACCTTCTGGTGCGCCGTCCTAGTGGCCCATCTCGCCTTCATGTGTCTTCATGGGCCTCCAATTAGTCAATACAGGATAGGGTAATGTGGGTTACCCGAAGAGTAGTGCCCACGTCAGTAGCCCCCGAGTGTCTAGCCGAAGATAGTTCGGGTAGAGACTAAAGTATGTCTTCTCCTGATGTTCTTCTCCTTCATTGTCCTTGTTCACCTTGAATCTACTCTATCTTCATTTTATCGGGTGCGCGTCAGCGCTCCCGATGGGAGTAGCCCCCGAGTCTAGGTGCGGATGCTTGCAGTCCGCGCGTAGACTCAAGTTGTACCACTCGAATATTTTCCTCTGCCGAGATTTTCATAGGTCATCCGATATATTTTCTTTATGCAAAGGATAATGAGTAACGTGCCCAACTGTTGTTTGGTTAACTGCCGACGGCAAAACAACGTTACCCTACACAGAATCAAGTCCCCGGGCATGATCTCGGAGTGCAAAAACTTCTATCGAGGTATGCATCACGCGCTCCCGATGGGAGTAATAGCCCCGAGTGTCCGGGTGCGAGCGCTTTGCAACCGAATGCTGACTCAAACCTTCTTCCTTCGACTGCTCATTCCGTCGAGTCTTTATTTTATCGGGTGCGCGTCGGCGCTCCCGATGGGAGTAACCCCGAGTCTAGGTACGGATGTACCGCGGCCGGGCGTAGACTCAAGTCCTTCATCCGATAACTCTTCTTTTTTCCTTCGAATGCTTCAAGTGTTTTTTTATGACGTCACTCTGTTGACGTGTAACCTCGTGGCACGATTGACAAGACTTGACCCGACGGGCCCACCCTAGCTCTGCGCAGGCAGTTTTTAGGGCTTGACCAAAGCACGCGTGGCGATCGAGGCGTCTCCTCGATTTTCGCACGACGTGGGAATAATGGGCCGCCGGTTCCGCTCCGTCTTCAAGCGCCACATGTACAGTCAGATCTGCCTCACCCCCACGATGCTTTGTGGAGTTATGGCCACGATTGGGCACAAAATCTTACGGGATAAATAGGGGGCCTCCTCTCTTTTTTATCTTTTACCCCGCTTACTGCTCATCTTCTCCCTCAAGCCTCCTTGTTCTTCTGCCTCTTCAGCAGAAGCTCCGCTCACCATGGGCAAGAAGAAGAGCGGCAGCACCTCTGTTGTGGGTATACTTTATGGGTATATCAGCGGCATGGCCTAGATCCGGCAAGCCCGGGTGGCCCATAGATGGTGGTGAGGCATGTGGCCCATCGGGCGGCCCGGTTCTTTGTAGATC
>NC_061512.1:222283476-222308464 GCF_022539505.1 Lolium rigidum | reverse complement strand
CACTGCAATAGTATTTAACAAATGGCAGCAGAATGGGGTAAACTTATTTGACGTTCTCTCGTTGAGTTACTACCTCCTGCAATCTGTAGCACCTACGGTGTGCTAGAAGTAGCCGTCCATTTTTCCTAGCCTGAGCAAAGCTGGAAGCAAACTGATGAATTTGGGGTTTGTGCCTGCCTCACTGAGCCTATATGCTCTAAATGCAGCCTCCATGATTACCTAGCTTCTCTCTAACATAGGTATAGCCAACGTCATGGCACCAACATAGGTTCAGTTTCAAAACTTATCGAACAAATATGTACACAAGATTTCATCAAGTTTGCATATGCTTCATTTCTTACAGAAAAATAGGAATAACAGCTTTTGGAGATTTCCATCATCCTACACTGGATTAGGATACCATCATGCGACGACAGGATTTCCATGAGCACATACGTATTCATAAATCAGATTCATATGGTCACAGAAATATTTAATGCAGTGCTACGTAGCCGGAATAACCTCTTGTCTACATGTTGATTCATCAGAAAGGGAGTTTGCTTTCCACACATTTCCCTTCTTCAGATAGCATAACGTACAGTAATGTGTTTGTGTTTGTGATATCAGCAAAACCAAGATATGGATGGATGGACTGCCGCTTGCCCCACTCTGGTAGTTCGGGTGGCACCACCCCATGTTTGTTGTGTTTTGCCGGGAGGAAACGTCGCAAATGGATCGATTTGTCGTGCACTTTGGAGTCCATCCGTATCACCTGCCTGGCCCTTTCCATGTTTGCATTGGAAGTGTGAACTACTTTATCTCTTGTGATCTGTTGCTGCTATCATTTACAAAGCCTAGTTGTCCGAAAATGCCAAATGGAACCTGGGTACGCGCGCACCCAGTTATGAAAAATTCAAAAAAATGCTATTTAAAAGTTTCAAAAAAATGTGAAGTAAAATTTTGCATGTTCATATTATGTTGATACCTACCCGTGTGCGTTTTCACAAAGAAATACCATTGTATGTGGCCTACACAAAAATGACAAAATGCATTTTTCGGATCTGTGAATAGTACAAATTCCTATTCACTATTGTAATTAGGGCATTTTGTCATTTTTGTGTAGGCCACATACAATGATATTTTTTCGTGAAAACGCACACGAGTAAGTATCAACATAATATGTACATGCAAAATTTTACTTCACATTTTTTGAAACTTTTAAATATCGTTTTTTCATTTTTTGGAAAACTGGGTACGCGCGTACCCAGGTTCCAAACGTGCCTGTCGTCTAGTGGTCTCCTTAATTTCAGGGTATTGTTCTCCTCATACACACAGGACTTTATCTTTTTTGTCTCAAGGCATTTTTCTGTGTAGTGTAAAAGGTTGCATCTGGTGCACCAGGATTTGTTAGTGCTTACTTGGTGTTAGGATATGCATTATTATTATATTAGTTTCTGTTGATTTGCTTAGGTAGGAGGGAGATGGCACAGAAGATCAGTCCCAAGAAATAAACGAAGTGTGCACGAACAAATACAGATTTTGCAAGCGTGTGCACCAGAAAACGATGCCACTTCGATTAAGCGTGCATGTGTGAGTTGCTGTCTAGAGGCAATAATGCATTTTAGATCCGGTGAACAACTCTATGATTAAACACCAACCTTGGATGTATCCCATATACTCCTAGTTTATTCCACTATCGCAATTTTATATCTTTAAGCAAGGTGTATTAATTCTTTTTTGTCAACATACTTTATTTTGTTAATTTCAAACACATAGGCTACATGGATGTATGTTTATTATTTTTGTGATTTAAGAGAGGGGATTGAGAATTTTTTGCACTAGTAGGAAAAAGCCTACCAGTCGCATGCCAAATTTGGTAACCAGTTGAGGGCCCTGGCCCGCCAGTGGTATCTCACCGGTGGTAATGGCCTACTAGTCGTGTGCACACCCAGCACGTGACTAGTATGTCATGTACTAGTCGCGTGCGTAACCAACACGTTGCCAATAAGTTATTAGTCGCATGCTCTCGTCCGGTCCGCTGCTAGTAATTTTTTTTGTAGTTTAAAATAAATTTGGGATCAGCGCCTAGCTGTCCACGTCATTTTTCACAAAACACCCTAAAAAACCAAAAGAAAGCAATCGAGTCCATGACAGTGAGGAGATCTAGGAGAGGAGCAGTTCACTGGCAGTGGCCCATCATCCGAGAGGAGGTGGTTGCTGTTGTCGGGAAGGTGGTGATTGCCATCGTCGGGGAGGAGGTGGTCGCCGTCGTCGGGGGAGGAGGTGGTTTCCATTGCCGGAGAGGTGTTGGTCACCGTCGTTGTGGAGGAGGTGGTCACCGTTGCTGGGAGGAGGTGGTTTTCTTTTTTGATTTTTGTGAATCTAAAAATTCTTTAAATGCCCAAGGGAGTTGAAATCAGATTTAAAATTTTGCGTAGACACATTTTCATATAAAAAAAGATTTTCATCGGAGGTTGTATGCAACCAAAAAAACCGTTTTACCGAGACATGGCCTCATTTTGCATAATATATCAAAATTCATGTTTGTTAATTTTCGTTAGAACTAGTTGACATAACACATGGCCATATCGAAGGACTTTATTTTTTTGATTTTTCTATCATTTTCGATGATTTTTTTTAAACTGAAAAAGCGATATCGATGAATGATACGTCCAAAACGTATCTACTTTTCCGAACACTTTTGATGTTGTCTGCGCTCTATCTTGTGTGTTTTGAATACAAGTAACACGGACTAACGCTGTTTTCAGCAGAATTGTTCTGGTATCTCGTTTTTGTGCAGAAATCCAACTTTCAGGAAAATTCCCGGAAAATATAGAAAAATCCATATTTCACCTGAAGACTTCCGAAGCCAGAGGACGAGCCGGAGGGGGGCCACGAGGGGCCGGGTGGTCTGGCCGCCTCGGCCACCCCCTCGACCTCTCCTTCGAACTATTTAAAGCCCCTGACCTGAAAACCGAGGGGGGGTTGGACGTTTTTTCAGAAAGAGTTCCGCTGCTCCGCCGCCACCAGAAACCCCAATTCGCGACCAGAAACTCCGTTCTAGCACCCTGCCGGGACGAGGATTTGGAGGAGATCATCACCATCGCCATCACCGACGCCTCTCCATCAACCATCCATGATTACCCCATTCATGTGTGAGTAATTCCCCGTTGTAGGCTATAGGGGATGGTAGGGATTGGATGAGATTGGTCATGTAATAGCTATAAGATTGTTATGGGCATAGTGCCTAGTATCCGTTGTTAGTATTTTTGACATTGTTGCAACTTGCTATGCTTAATGCTTGTCACTTTGGGCCTGAGTGCCATGATCTCAGATCTGAACATGTTATTAATTCATGATTGTAATTATTGTTTTTGATCATATATGCAAGTTGTATACATATATTGTTGTCCGGAAGGCCCCAAGGTGATGATAATTGGGATAACCAGAGGGGGTGGCTATGATGTGAGGATCGCGTGTGTTCACGGAGTGTTAATTCTTTGCTCCGGTACTCTATTAAAGGAGTACCGTAATTACCAGTAGTTTCCCCTAGAGGCCCCGCTGCAACGGGCTGGTAGGACAAAAGATGTCGTGCAAGTTTCTCATTGTGAGCACGCACGACTTTGAATTGTCACTTTGTCCATCATGATTCTTGGGAGGAGACATCGGCAATAATTCACCTTGGACAACATATTTGTGAAAATGTATGCCTATTTAAATCGCACATAAAAAATATGGTCAAATTTTCATTATTAATATGTATTTCTTTGTTATAAGAGCACCTAAACCTTTAATAGGTTAGTCCCGGAAAATGTATAAAAGTGCAATGCAGTGTAAATAAAATATATTGGAATTGGTGTAAAACAAGCATGGAGCATAAAAAATTATAGATATGTTTGCGACGTATCAGGCCCGCACCTAGGGCAGTTGTGGCCGCCTCTCAGCTCTTCTCCGTATCCCCTCTGGACCCCGTCTTTGTGACAGAAAAATAGGAACTTCGGCTTTTGTTTTGTCCAATTCCTAGAATATTTCCTTACAATTTTTCTGAAATACAAAAACAGCAGAAAACAGGAACTGACACTATGGCATCTTGTTAATAGGTTAGTTCCTGAAAATACATAAAAATGCCACGAAGTGTAAACGAAACATATAGCAATTGGTGTAAAACAAGCATGGAGCATCAGAAATTATAGATACGTTTGCAACGTATCAACATCCCCAAGCTTAACTCCTGCTCGTCCTCGAGTAGGTAAGTGATAACAAAAATAATTTTTGAGGTGACATGCAGTCAACACAATCTTGATCAAGTTATTGTAAAAGCATTGTAAGCTGAGATCAAAGTACTCTAAACATAGGCATGATAGATATAACTCTAACAATAGAACTTAGCATCTATGTTACAACATGAGAAGTAACTCAAGCAAAATATCATGAATAATAGTGCACTGAAAGCAACTGTTTGTTTTTGAGCATAGAGAAAACATAGAAAGTGGTATTCAGCTTGTCCTTCATGGAATAGCAAAACATAAATGCATAGGACACCTTTAAAGTTCATAAGGGTGACTAGATACAAATAATTTGAGAACAAGCAATAACATAATTATGAATCAATCGATAATAAATCTTGGGACTATGCACATTATACTCAGAATGACAACTATGCTCTCTTAATTGGTGCATAAAGTTAGAAGACGAAGACTCAATATAAAATTAAAAGAAAGGCCCTTCACAGAGGGAAGTAAGGATTAACAAGTTTTATACAATTTCCAAAAAGTATGGTACTCATTAGCTTTGAGCTCTCATTGCCCCTACCATAAGCATCTTGAATGGTTAAAGTTAATGTGAGGGCAAATATGAGTTATATTCTTGACAAATCACAAGTTGAAAATCTCATGCCCCTTGAATACGAGTACCTAAACCTCATGCTACTCAACTTAGGTCCCAAATAAGTTCTTGTCATTGTAAGCATACATGTATCATGGAGAACGCCAATGGGGTACCTCCTGCCCCATGATATAGGAGTTTTCCCATACCAAAATGACAAGACAAACAGACAATGAGCATCTCAGCAATCCTTTTATTTACTATGAGCATAGTTTTTTTTATTGAAGATGCTTCACAGAATGCTCACTATGGTATGCTGTAAATTTCCACCATGAATGATGCATGGCTTGGGTTAGCCGCCCAGGCGTTTCTCTAGCACATATACAAACTCCATGAACTTACAAGTTTCCATTTTATTTCACACCGCTAGGCATCCATAAACAAAAGACATGATATCAACTAAATAGGAATAAGTGCCCAACTCACAATTTGCAAGCATATAATCTTCATAAGATAGTCATAATGGTTCAAGTTTATTAAGTGAAAGAAAGTAAATGTGCCATCAAGTTTGTGAGAGATTTACTAACTAAATTTCTCATGACAAGCATTTAATTTGGAAGATAGATAAAAATATGATGAATATACTTGGAATAGCAATGATGCTAATAGGTATATATGGTGGACACTTTTGGTAAACTTTGGTTATTGGGAGTTGGATGCACGAGTAGAGCTCATACTCAGTACAGGTGAAAGCTAGCAAAAGACTGGGAGCGACCAACTAAGAGAGCAATAATGACCATAATCATGCATATCGACAAAACATTATTAATCAAAGCATAAAGTGATATTAAAATTCAAAAACTAAATGATCATAGAGGCTTTAGGTGACTGGTTTGTAGTCATAACATGGTATAAGCATGTGCCAAGTCAACCCAAACAAAACATTTAAAGGAGAATACCACAATATTATGCTTTTGTATGATGGAAACAAAACATGATTCTTTCAATGTCACATTAAGCACTCTCAGCTATTTGAGACAAGTCATGCTACAACAATAACTACTAAGCATACAATTAAAATAACATCTAACATGACATGCTAAAGTCTAAGCCATGGTGTAAACAAGCCTCCTTTTGCACCACTTTAAGCATGAATGATGCGTGTAATTGACACGTCCGTTGGGAACCCCAAGAGGAAGGTGTGATGCGCACAGCGGCAAGTTTCCCTCAGTTAGAAACCAAGGTTTAATCGAACCAGTAGGAGTCAAGAAGCACGTTGAAGGTTGATGGCGGCGGGATGTAGTGCGGCGCAACACCGGAGATTCCGGCGCCAACGTGGAACCCGCACAACACAACCAAAGTACTTTGCCCCAACGAAACGAGTGAGGTTGTCAATCTCACCGGCTTGCTGTAACAAAGGGTTAACCGTATTGTGTGGAAGATGATTGTTTGCAGAGAAAACAATGAAACAAGTATTGCAGCAGATTTGTATTTCAAGTATAAAAGAATGGACCGGGGTCCACAGTTCACTAGAGGTGTCTCTCCCATAAGATGAAAGCATGTTGGGTGAACAAATTACGATCGGGCAATTGACAAATAGAGAGGGCATAACAATGCACATACATGGCATGATAAGTATAGTGAGATTTAATTGGGCATTACGACAAAGTACATAGACCGCCATCCAACTGCATATATGCCTAAAAAGTCCACCTTCAGAGTTATCGTCCGAACCCCTTCCAGTATTAAGTTGCAAAGCAACAGACAATTGCATTAAGTATGGTGCGTAATGTAATCAACAACTACATCCTCGGACATAGCGCCAATGTTTTATCCCTAGTGGCAACAGCACAACACAACCTTAGAACTTTCTCATCACTGTCCCAGGTGTCAATGCGGGCATGAACCCACTATCGAGCATAAATACTCCCTCTTGGAGTTAAAAGCAAAAACTTGGCCGAGCCTCTACTAGTAACGGAGAGCATGCAAGATCATAAACAACACATATGTAATAACTTGATAATTAACATAACATGGTATTCTCTATCCATCGGATCCCGACAAACACAACATAGAGTATTACGGATAGATGATCTTGATCATGTTAGGCAGCTCACAAGATCCAACAATGAAGCACAATGAGGAGAAGACAACCATCTAGCTACTTCTATGGACCCATAGTCCAGGGGTGAACTACTCACTCATCACTCCGGAGGCGACCATGGCGGTGTAGAGTCCTCCGGGAGATGAATCCCCTCTCCGGTAGGGCGCCGGAGGAGATCTCCGTAATCCCCGAGATGGGATCGGCGGCGGCGGCGTCTCGATAAGGTTTTCCGTATCGTGGTTTTTCGCCTCGGGGTTTCGCGACGAGAGGCTTTAAGTAGGCGGAAGGGCAGAGTCGGGGGCCGACGAGGGGCCCACACCACGGGCGGCGCGGGCCCCCTTGGCCGCGCCGCCATGTGGTTTGGCCACCTCGTGGCCCCACTTCGTATGCTCTTCGGTCTTCTGGAAGGTTCGTGGCGAAATAGGCCCCGGGGTCTTCGTTTCGTCCAATTCCGAGAATATTTCGTTACTAGGATTTCTGAAACCAAAAACAGCGTAAAACAGACAATCGGCACTTCGGCATCTTGTTAATAGGTTAGTTCCAGAAAATGCACGAATATGACATAAAGTGTGCATAAAACATGTAGGTATCATCAATAATATGGCATAGAACATAAGAAATTATCGATACGTCGGAGACGTATCAAGCATCCCCAAGCTTAGTTCTGCTCGTCCCGATCGAGCAGGTAAAACGATAACAAAGATAATTTCTGAAGTGATATGCCATCATAACCTTGATCATACTATTTGTAAACATATGTAGTGAATGCAGCGATCAAAACAATGGTAATGACATGAGTAAACAAGTGAATCATAAAGCAAATACTTTTCATGAATAGTACTTCAAGACAAGCATCAATAAGTCTTGCATAAGAGTTAACTCATAAAGCAATAAATCAAAGTAAAGGTATTGAAGCAACACAAAGGAAGATTAAGTTTCAGCGGTTGCTTTCAACTTGTAACATGTATATCTCATGGATAATTGTCAACATAGAGTAATATAACAAGTACAATATGCAAGTATGTAGGAATCAATGCACAGTTCACACAAGTGTTTGCTTCTTGAGGTGGAGAGAGATAGGTGAACTGACTCAACATAAAAGTAAAAAGAATGGTCCTTCAAAGAGGAAAGCATCGATTGCTATATTTGTGCTAGAGCTTTTTATTTTGAAAACATGAAACAATTTTGTCAACGGTAGTAATAAAGCATATGAGTTATGAAAGTTATATCTTACAAGTTGCAAGTCTCATGCATAGTATACTAATAGTGCCCGCACCTTGTCCTAATTAGCTTGGACTACCGGATCTTTGCAATGCACATGTTTTAACCAAGTGTCACAATGGGGTACCTCCATGCCGCCTGTACAAAGGTCTAAGGAGAAAGCTCGCATTTTGGATTTCTCGCTTTTGATTATTCTCAACTTAGACATCCATACCGGGACAACATGGACAACAGAGAATGGACTCCTCTTTAATGCATAAGCATGTGGCAACAATTATTATTCTCATATGAGATTGAGGATATATGTCCAAAACTGAAACTTCCACCATGATTCATGGCTTTAGTTAGCGGCCCAATGTTCTTCTCTAACAATATGCATGCTCCAACCATTAAGGTGGTAGATCTCTCTTACTTCGGACAAGACGGACATGCATAGCAACTCACATGATATTCAACAAAGAATAGTTGATGGCGTCCCCGAAGCATGGTTATCGCACAACAAGCAACTTAATAAGAGATAAAGTGCATAAGTACATATTCAATACCACAATAGTTTTTAAGCTATTTGTCCCATGAGCTATATATTGCAAAGGTGAATGATGGAATTTTAAAGGTAGCACTCAAGCAATTTACTTTGGAATGGCGGATAAATACCATGTAGTAGGTAGGTATGGTGGACACAAATGGCATAGTGATTGGCTCAAGGATTTTGGATGCATGAGAAGTATTCCCTCTCGATACAAGGTTTAGGCTAGCAAGGTTATTTGAAACAAACACAAGGATGAACGGTACATCAAAACTCACATAAAAGACATATTGTAAACATTATAAGATTCCACACCGTCTTCCTTGTTGTTCAAAACTCAATACTAGATGTTATCTAGACTCTAGAGAAATCAAATATGCAACCCAAATTAGCAAGCTCTAAGTGTTTCTTCATTAATGGGTGAAAAGTATATGATGCAAGAGCTTAAACATGAGCACAACAATTGCCAAGTATCAAATTATTCAAGACATTTTAGAATTACTACATGTAGCATTTTCCAATTCCAACCATATAACAATTTAACGAAGATGAAACTTCGCCATGAATACTATGAGTAGAGCCTAAGGACATATTTGTCCATATGCTACAGCGGAGCGTGTCTCTCTCCCATAAAGTGAATGCTAGGATCCATTTTATTCAAACAAAACAAAAAACAAAAACAAACCGACGCTCCAAGCAAAGTGCATAAGATGTGACGGAATAAAAATATAGTTTCAGGGGAGGAACCTGATAATGTTGTCGATGAAGAAGGGGATGCCTTGGGCATCCCCAAGCTTAGACGCTTGAGTCTTCTTAGAATATGCAGGGGTGAACCACCGGGGCATCCCCAAGCTTAGAGCTTTCACTCTCCTTGATCATATTGCATCATACTCCTCTCTTGATCCTTGAAAACTTCCTCCACACCAAACTCGAAACAACTCATTAGAGGGTTAGTGCATAGTAAAAATTCACATGTTCAGAGGTGACACAATCATTCTTAACACTTCTGGACATTGCATAAAGCTACTGGACATTAATGGATCAAAGAAATTCATCCGACATAGCAAAAGAGGCAATGCGAAATAAAAGACAGAATCTGTCAAAACAGAACAGTCCGTAAAGATGGATTTTATTAGGCCACCAGACTTGCTCAAATGAAAATGCTCAAATTGAATGAAAGTTGCGTACATATCTGAGGATCATGCACGTAAATTGGCTTAATTTTCTGAGCTACCTACAGGGAGGTAGACCCAGATTCGTGACAACAAAGAAATCTGGAACTGCGCAGTAATCCAAATCTAGTACTTACTTTTCTATCAAAGACTTTACTTGGCACAACAAAACTCAAAACTAAGATAAGGAGAGGTTGCTACAGTAGTAAACAACTTCCAAGACACAAATATAAAACAAAAATACTGGAGTAAAAACATGGGTTGTCTCCCAGAAGCGCTTTTCTTTAACGTCTTTCAGCTAGGCGCAGAAAGTGTAAATCAAGTAACATCAAGAGATGAAGCATCAACATCATAACCAGGGGTGTTGGGAGTTTTCTCAACTATGCATTGTATATTATCTATGTAAGTTTCAGAGGCTCCCTTTTCATTAGTCTTAGGCTTGCTATTCTCATCAAACAAATTTTCAGGAACAAGCCAAGCATAGTTATTTTCTAGTGCATCATTCATAGCTAGGAATTTACATGGTATTGGTGCTTTGATCTCCCCACCATCATTAATATTATTAGTGTACCTTATTCTATCCATGTCCATTTTTTCAAGGAGACCAACAAAATTAGTATGGGAACCAAGCATATTAAATTTAGCAAAGACCTTTCTAGCCTCTCTTGCTAGACCACCAAATTCTCTAAGAAGGGTTTCTAAAACAAAATCTTTCTTTTCCCCTCTTCCAAATCACCAAGTGTAAGAAACATGTGTTGGATTATAGGATTGAGATTAACAAATTTAGTTTCCAACATGCGAACTAAAGCAGCAGCAGCAGCAATTTCATAAGTAGGAGCAAGTTCTACCAAGTGTCTATCTTCAAAATCTTCAACGGTACTAACATGACTGAAGAATTCTTCTATATTGTTTCTCCCAATGATAGACCCGCGTCCTACCGGTATGTTTTTTGTGGTAAAATTAAAAGGAAACATGATGAATCAAGTAAAGTAAATGCAAGTAACTAATTTTTTTGTGTTTTTGATATAGCAAACAAGAAAGTAAATAAAGTAAAGCTAGCAACTAATTTTTTTTGTGTTTTGATATAATGCAGCAAACAAAGTAGTAAATAAAATAAAGCAAGACAAAAACAAAGTAAAGAGATTGAGAAGTGGAGACTCCCCTTGCAGCGTGTCTTGATCTCCCCGGCAGCGGCGCCAGAAATTTGCTTGATGCGTGTAATTGACACGTCCGTTGGGAACCCCAAGAGGAAGGTGTGATGCGCACAGCGGCAAGTTTCCCTCAGTTAGAAACCAAGGTTTAATCGAACCAGTAGGAGTCAAGAAGCACGTTGAAGGTTGATGGCGGCGGGATGTAGTGCGGCGCAACACCAAAGATTCCGGCGCCAACGTGGAACCTGCACAACACAACCAAAGTACTTTGCCCCAACGAAACAGAGTGAGGTTGTCAATCTCACCGGCTTGCTGTAACAAAGGGTTAACCGTATTGTGTGGAAGATGATTGTTTGCAGAGAAAACAGTAAAACAAGTATTGCAGCTAGATTTGTATTTCGAGTATAAAAGAATGGACCGGGGTCCACAGTTCACTAGAGGTGTCTCTCCCATAAGATGAAAGCATGTTGGGTGAACAAATTACAATCGGGCAATTGACAAATAGAGAGGGCATAACAATGCACATACATGGCATGATAAGTATAGTGAGATTTAATTGGGCATTACGACAAAGTACATAGACCGCCATCCAACCGCATCTATGCCTAAAAAGTCCACCTTCAGGTTATCGTCCGAACCCCTTCCGATATTAAGTTGCAAAGCAACGGATCAATTGCATTGAGTATGGTGCGTAATGTAATCAACAACTACATCCTCGGACGTAGCGCCAATGTTTTATCCCTAGTGGCAACGAGCACAACACAACCTTAGAACTTTACGTCACCTGTCCCGGTGTCAATGCGGCATGAACCCACTATCGAGCATAAATACTCCCTCTTGGAGTTAAAAGCAAAAACTTGGCCGGAGCCTCTACTAGTAACGGAGAGCATGCAAGATCATAAACAACACATATGTAATAACTTGATAATTAACATAACATGGTATTCTCTATCCATCGGATCCCGACAAACACAACATAGAGTATTACGGATAGATGATCTTGATCATGTTAGGCAGCTCACAAGATCCAACAATGAAGCACAATGAGGAGAAGACAACCATCTAGCTACTGCTATGGACCCATAGTCCAGGGGTGAACTACTCACTCATCACTCCGGAGGCGACCATGGCGGTGTAGAGTCCTCCGGGAGATGAATCCCCTCTCCGGCGGGGCGCCGGAGGAGATCTCCGAATCCCCCGAGATGGGATCGGCGGCGGCGGTGTCTCGGTAAGGTTTTCCGTATCGTGGTTTTTCGCCTCGGGGGTTTCGCGACGGAGGCTTTAAGTAGGCGGAAGGGCGAGTCGGGGGGCCGACGAGGGGCCCACACCACAGGGCGGCGCGGGCCCCCCTTGGCCGCGCGGCCCTGTGGTTTGGCCACCTCGTGGCCCCACTTCGTATGCTCTTCGGTCTTTTGGAAGGTTCGTGGCGAAATAGGCCCATGGGTCTTCGTTTCGTCCAATTCCGAGAATATTTCGTTACTAGGATTTCTGAAACCAAAAACAGCAGTAAAACAACGAATCGGCACTTCGGCATCTTGTTAATAGGTTAGTTCCAGAAAATGCACGAATATGACATAAAGTGTGCATAAAACATGTAGGTATCATCAATAATATGGCATAGAACATAAGAAATTATCGATACGTCGGAGACGTATCAATGAAATATTTTACTCTTCTCCAACACCAATCAACTTATTTGAAACAACTCTCATAGATAATAATCAATAAAGACCAGAGAGCTAATCATAACTATCTAAAGAAATCTAACAAGCTCTGAACAAGATAAGAGTGGAAAAACCAGAGCTAAACGCAGTACTAGCAAAATAGAACACTCGCAGAACAATTAGAGTGAAAACTAGAGTGTTCTTCCGCAATTAAAACAAAGTGTGTCTCTCTCCCACACAAGAATTCTAGGATCCAACCAAGTTGATTACAGCAAACATAACAAAAGAAAAAATAAAAACAAAAATAAAGATGCTCCAAGAATAACACATAGTATATGAAGCAATAAACAGATTTACTAGAAAAAGGGCGCGCTTCGCGGGAGGGCACGCAGCTTCGTTTCGCGCGCTGAAAAGTGGCATGGTCTGGTGCGTTTGAAGCCTCCCGCAGAGCATTCCCAGCTCGACACGTGGCGGGCGCGGAGTAGGTCGTTGTTTGCTTTTCTCTTTTTTCCGTAGATTCGAATACGAAAACAGAAAGGGATTTCTATTTTCGTGCCCTCGGTTCCTTAGTTGTGCTCAGTTTTCCCCAGCTCCTTAGTTTTCCTCAGTTTTCCCCAAGACCTTGTCTGAAACCATCACGAATGCTATAACGGCCGGTTGCCCGACGGTTGACCGTTATCTTCTGACTAGTGGGGCCACGTAGAGCCCGCAAAGACACGTCAGACCATCCATCTTTGTTTGACCGTAAGCATCGCTGTATCCCTGACCAAAACACGCACGAGTGGGGCTTCGGTATATCGAATGACAAGTGGGCCATGGCGCTGATACAAGGGGCAATACACGGGTAGGAATAGATTTTTAAACGGAGCTCTACGGCGATGGCACGGAGGAGGTGGCCTCGCGGGGTGCCGAGATGAGATCGACGTCCACAAAGAACCGCATGAGGCGAGACCGGACGCATTAGATAGATATGAACTAGACGCGTTTAACCATGCAAAGAAGAGAAGAAATGGTCGACGACATCGACGACTACCTCAAAACTTTGACCGACCGTGTCCGACACGAACGCGAGCAATGTAGAGAAAACTAGTGTCTCTCCTTTCTCGGCGTGTATAGATGGGTGCTAGAAGAGTGTGGTGGCGAAGGGAAAGACCTCGCGGTGGTCTGTGGCGTCCAGCATAGCGGGGCGGCGTGGCCGTGCCCACGTCGGCGTGGATGCATGTTCGGCATTGGCATCGGCATGTACGTTCGGCATTGACCTCGGCGGTATATCCGGTGTGTCGGTGATCGAATGAGGGGACGGGATTGAGGGTGCATCCCGACGGTGACCTAGCAGATGGCGTCGAGCATAGCCGTTTCGACCATGCCGATATCGGCATCGGCAAAGTTTGGAGGCTGTGGTGCTCGAATCAAAGAGGGATTTGTTTCTTGTACGCCAAAAGTGATTTGAAACAAGTTTCGTGTTGAAGGTTAGGTAACGAAAGTTTGTAACTAAGCCCAAAATTATACTAGCGCCATGGTGAGGTTCTTTTTGATAGAGCTATACGGTTGGGCAAACTTTTTTGACACTTTTTAGATAGGGTTCCTTGTTGTTACACGTATGGCATCATGTATGGCAAATTTGGGATCATTTGGAGATGTTTGAAAAAATCACTTTGCTTAAACGCATGCCGTTTCGTCTCACTGAAACCAGCTTTTCTAACAAGGTGATTTATTCTACCTCCTCTAAATGACCTCAAATTTCATACAGCTGATCTTCTATACATAGATAGATAGATTGTTTTGTTTTTATATTTTTCGAACTTTTTATTTCCCTTTATAATATCCAATTGATTTTCAGGTCAAAACCTCGAAAAACAGCATCATGTATGGCATCATTTTCGCCATAAATTTCAAATTTTGTGAAACTTTCCCTTTTAGATATTCCTTGTTGTTATAGATATGGCATAATGTATGCCAAATTTGGTTAGGTCTCACTGAAACCAGCTTTTGTAACAAGTTAGGTTTTTTCGACCTTCTCAAAAGGGATTTTTTTCTACCTTCTCTAAATGACCTCAAAAATCATACAGACGATCTTCTATACAAAGATAGGTAGATTGTTTCGTTTTTACATTTTTTTGAACTTTTATTTCCCTTTATAATACCCATTTGTTTTCAGGTCAAAACCTCAAATACAGAGATAGATAGATTGGTTCGTTTATCATTTTTACCGTGAATAGTAATGGCTACAAGAAATCGGTAATGGTCTATCAATTTTTGCGTGAAAAGTAATGGATACAACTAATCGGTGATGGTTTATCATTTTTTGCGTGAAAATTAATGGCTACAACAAATCGGTGATGGTTTATCATTTGGGATTTTCGTGAAAATTAATGGCTACAACAAATCGGTGACGGTTTATCATTTTTTGCGTGAAAATTTATGGCTACAACAAATCGGTGATGGTTTATCATTTTTTGCGTGAAAAGTAATGCCTAAAAGAGTTTATAATTTTTAGCGCGTGAAAATAAATACGGAAAACCGCCCTTTAGCATACTTAGAGAGTGGAAGGTAACCGCCGACGAGAGAGAGAGGGGTTATCCTACCCGTTAGATCATACGATCAACGGTCGGCGGGCACGATCCGCGTGACATGGGCTAGACCAATCAGGGCAATGTTGCACGTGTGAGAGAATTTGTGGAGGGAGAGGGCAAAACTGAGTAGTATCAAGAAACCAAGGGCACCTATATAAAAAACAGACTAAGGGATTCAAATATGAGATTTAAAAAATGGAAAATGCGTGTTTTGTACAATAAAACCCATCTTGGCCTATCTCAAACTATTTGCAATAGAAATATACATGAGTGTGAGAATTGTGGCCTCATTTAGACAAAGTATGTTTTGGGGAAAGCTGTTTTGGGAAGAGCTTATTGTGGAAAACCATGCACCTTCATAGCTACTAGGTGATTTGAGAAGGCCTTTAAGAAGTGGCAATTTGTGGTAAAACTTGATTTATCTATGACTTATCTATGTTTTGAGAACTGGCAATTTGTGGTAAAGACTCCATGAGTATGTGCCACTATTTTTCGGAATTTTTTGCACATTAAATGACTCATTTAACTAGTTAATCCCATTTGTTGATCGTCCGTTGACCAACTACTTGAGGGTAAAACTGAGCATATTGCACTAGCCGATATTAGCACTCAAGGGAAAACCGAGCACACAAAAAATGCTAGTATAATGCTCGAGGTTATACCTGAGTATATCTAAATTTCCAGGGTTAGACTCGAGGACGCGTGTTGTGGTGCAGAAATGAAAGACGTGCAATTGTTGACGCGTAGACGCCGGTCGCGGTGCAGAAGTCGAAGACGTGTAATCGTGGACGCGTGGCGCATTGCAGAAGTCCAAGACGTGCAGACGTGCAGCGGTGGACGCGTAGGACGCGGGTCGCATTAACCACCCCTTGCCTTTATAGACGCCTCATCCCACTATCTCTGTCACTCTCACTCGCCTACGCAACGCCGCCTCTCTCACGTCCCATCATCTTCTCCAAAGCAAAAACCCTCTCCCTCTCCCTCTCCTCTGCCGGCGAGATGGACAAGGAGAATGCCAATCCCATCGTCCACGGCGCCGTCGGCTCCAAGCGCGACGCCTCCTCTTCGACGCCGTCCCTCAACGGACGTCGCCGCCGCCTCCGCCGGTGCATCGGAGGCTGCTGCCGCCGGTCGCGGCCGGATCCCGCCGGGATGGGACCCCTACGAGCCGGTGCCGTACGTCCCGCCCCCGAACCGCTACGACACCTCCATAGAGGACCCATGGAACGAGGTAACTACGGTTTGCTTCCTTTTTTGTTCCCCATTCCTTTTTGAACCCTATTTGTGCTGGTGTAGATGGATCCGTGGATGGATGAGTATTGGGCTAATATTTGCGCCGATTTTATTCCATTTTGCTTTGATCCCTCCTTGATTTCGTTTAAGATTTGGGGTTCGGCCGTTCGGTTAATTTATGCAAGTAATAATGGGATCTCAATCGGTTAATTTATGCAAGTAATCATAGGATCTCAATTAGTTATTTTATGCACGAATCAAAAGATATCAACCGTTTAATTTGCAAATAATCCGGAATGTGTTCAAGTTCGGATCTGAAATCTGTTTCTTTGCCTATGATGAATCGGTGGGCACAGATTTTTACGAGGAGGGTTCAGCGAACCATTTCGTGTACAAATCTGTTGTGCATGAGCTTTGGTTCGCTTACACCGTCCCTCGTAGACATATAATCGTGTCCACTCTAACCGAGGCTGCCTCTCGTTTTTCCTAACTTTGTTATCATGCACGTTTGCAACTCATTCACTATAAATTCTCGTTTGATATGGATCAGCTGTCCGGCAGCGACGTCGGCGGCGACGACGAGCACCATGACGTCAAGACTCGCCGGTGCCGCGGAGGCTGCGGGTCGGGCAAGTACGTCTCCTACCTCGACGTCGCCAAGGGTGTCTACGAGTGCCCCTTCTACACTAGGAGGCTCGGCGGCACCGACTTCAAGCTGCGTCCTCACGCATGCCGAGAACATCGGCCACACCAACCCCAAGGTCGGCGCGTCGGTGAACCCCAACTCCTTCCGCGCCAAGCACTTGGCGCTCGGCATGCACCTCCGCAGCATCCGGCGGGTGGAGATCTCCGGCGGGCGCATGCCTCCGCTCAAGCCCAAGGCTCCCACGGGGAGCAACAAGTGGAGGCAGAGGCGAGATGGGGTAGGCGGAGTCCTGGACGTGTCTGCTTGCTGCCTCCTCCATTTTGTTGTTGGGATCCCTTTGTTGTTAGCTAGGGATCCCTCGTTGTTATGTTGTTAGTATGATGGTACTGTCATCTGCTGTGAAGAACCTCGAACCCTACTATGTTTGGCTGCTGAATGCAGCTTATTATCTATATTATCTATCCCTATTCTACTATATGACCTTGTGAATTTATCGTACATTCCCTGTAGATTTGCTTCTAGATTTAACTACATACATATGGACTAGATGGAGTACTAGATTGGGCTCCCTACTAGATTTGCTGCCATATTGGGCAAACAACGAGGGCCAAAAGGCACAAATAATAATTGAAGAAAGACAAAAATGCAAGCTTCTCTAGATTTGATACTAATTAGGTGAAAAAAGGCAGAGAGAAGGAGGCAGAAAAGGTACTCTCAGAAGGGAAATGCCAATGGCCGAGAGAGACAAAACCCAGCTCCTGCTCACGTGCAACCAAACACTATCTCGTCCTGTCCCACGCGGTCCCTTTCTACCAGCCCCACGCGACGCGGGCCCACACTACGCGGCCCCACACGTCAGCACGGAGCGGTCAACTTAACGGGAATCCTGCCGTCTGAGCTGCCTTCTGCGGGTTTCAAACAAGCACTTGGGGAAAACTGAGGAAAAACTAAGGAGCTGGGGAAAACTGAGCACAACTAAGGAACTGAGGGCACGAAAATAGAAATCCCAAACAGAAATATCTTGCAAACCGAGTATCCAAATAAAGTTTCGTTTTCATGGCTGTGCTAGTCGCGTCGAGATCTACAAAACTAGATCCGATCTTGATAGGTTTGGACGAAGTTTTTTTGGACTGCCTTTTATGCCTCGGTTGCACTGCCTTGGGTCGCTTTTGCACCGCACAGTGTCATGCAAGTGCACCGTCGTGCACTGCTTTGTTGTACCAATTTGCACTGCCTTGGATCGCTTTGCACCGCCCGGTGTCCTAGCAGTGCATCACCCTGGCAGTGCACCTACCTTGCACTGCCTTGTTGTACGGCGTTGCACTGCCTTGGGTCGGTGTTGCACCGTATAGTGTCGTGAAAGTGCACCGCCGTGCACTGCTTTGTTGTACCATGTTACACTGCCTTGTATCCCATTGTACCACACGGTGTCCTAGTAGTACATCGACCGGGCATTTGCATTTTTGTACCACATTGCACTGCCTTGAGTCGCTTTTTGCACCGCGCCCGTGCACTGCCTTATTCGGCGGCGTTGCACTGCCTTGGATCATTTTTGCACCGCGCGTCGAAGTGCACCGCCTGTGCACTGCCTTGTTGTACAGCGTTGCGCAGGATTCTCGTAGTGCACCGCCAGTGCACTGCCTTTTTGTACGGTTTTGCACTGCCTTTGGTTATTTTTTTGCATCGCGTGGTGTCCTGGTAGTGCATTGCTCACACGCTGTCTTTTTTATCACGTTGGACTGCCTTGGACGTTTTTTGCACCGCGCGATGTTCAGGCGGTGCTTTGTCGCGGCACACTGTTTTTTTCTCTTTTTTAATGACGCGGGGTAGGTAGACATGGAGACTCTTTAAATGGTGGGTAGTTGGACATGGGACAGGTTGCTGCTGCGCAGCCACGTGTCAAGCGCGGAGCGGCCAGGCGCGCTATCCCGCGCGCTGACGCGGAGCGCAGAACGCGCGCACGTTCTAGTCGTTCCCAGCAATAAAAATATAGTGTCTTGAAAGATGACCTGATACTTTGTTGATGAAGAAGGGACAAGGCATCCCCAAGCTTTGATGCTTGTACCTCTTGAATATTTCTTGGGGTGACATGGGCATCCCCAAGCTTGAGCTTTTTTCCATCCTTCATCTCATCACATCATTCTTCTCTCCCTACACTTGAAAACTTTCTTCATACAAAACTTCACACAATTTTCATTAGCAACATTAGTGCAATCAAAATAAAAAATCCATATTGGTTCAGTTCTAACATAAGTCAAACATCCATTAAAACATTATCTACCGTAGAAACTTCTTTTAAAATCTCTTTCTCTCAAAAGATCTCAAAAGGAAAGAGATTAAGATGCAAATGCAAATAGTGGCAGAAATCTATCAAAACAGAACAACATGTAAAGATCGATATTTTTGGAAAATCCTCTGTTTCTCAAATCGAAATGTGCAAAACTAATGAAAGTTAGGTAATAGCCGGGGCATATTCTAAAAAAATTATCAGATCAATACGATGTTCTGGCTGAGAATACAATTTTTTTTGGTGACAGCACATAATCTGTTTCAGGATAGCAACTTCTCCAAATTTTACCTTCTTCCTATTAGAAGCTATCCTTGGCACAAAAACGAAATAAAAAGGATAAGGAGAGGTTATTACAGAGATAAAAACTTCCAAGATCAACAAAAGAAAAATTACAGAAATAAACATGGGTTATCTCGCAAGAGTGATTTTCTTTAACGCTTTTCAGCTAGGCGCAGTAGTTTGAGAAGATGCTCACATAAGAAATATGAATTAAAGTAAAAGAGAGCAACAAGAAGAAAATATAAAACAAATTTAAGTCTACCCTATTTCCTATGAAAAATAATCTTGTGAAGAAACAATCATGGAAGCACAAAGCAACAAGCATAGGAAAGCAAAACAAGTGCAACTTCAAAATTTTCAACATAAAGATGTGAAACTTAATATTGTTGAGATACTTAAAACCATGTTTCCATTTCTCATAATAACTTTCAGTAGCATCATAAATAAAATTAACAATATAACTATCACATAAAACATTCTTATCATGAGCCATCTGCATAAAATTATTATTCCCCACATAAGCATAGTCATTCTTATTAATTGTAGTGGGAGCAAATTCAACAAAATAGCTATCATTATTATTCTCATCACCATAATCATCACATATAGGAGGCATATTGTAATCATAATTAATTTTCTCCTCACTAGTAGGTGGACTGAAAATATCATATTCATCATTGTAATCATCATATATTGGAGGTATAGTATCATCATAAGCAATAGAATAGTTATTTTTCAAAGTGTGTTCATTTGTAAACATATCATCATTGGAAGGAACATGGATATTACTAATAGTACATCAAATATTAACATCATCATTTTCAGAATTGGTACCTGATACGTCTCCGACGTATCGATAATTTCTTATGTTCCATGCCACATTATTGATGATATCTACATGTTTTATGCACACTTTATGTCATATTCGTGCATTTTCTGGAACTAACCTATTAACAAGATGCCGAAGAGCCAGTTGTCGTTTTCTGCTGTTTTTGGTTTCAGAAATCCTAGTAACGAAATATTCTCGGAATTGGACGAAATCAACGCCCAGGGTCCTATTTTGCCACGAAGCTTCCGAAGACCGAAAGGGATACGAAGTGGGGCGACGAGGCGCCGCCACCATAGGGCCGCGCGGCCGAGGGGGCCCGCGCCGCCCTATGGTGTGGGCCCCTCGTCAGCCCTCCGACTCGCCCTTCCGCCTACTTATAGCCTCCGTCGCGAAACCCCTGATACGAAGAACCACGATACGGAAAACCTTCCAGAGACGCCGCCGCCGCCAATCCCATCTCGGGGGATTCTGGAGATCTCCTCCGGCACCCTGCCGGAGAGGGGATTCATCTCTCGGAGGACTCTTCACCTCCATGGTCGCCTCCGGAGTGATGAGTGAGTAGTTCACCCCTGGACTATGGGTCCATAGCAGTAGCTAGATGGTTGTCTTCTCCTCATTGTGCTTCATTGTTGGATCTTGTGAGCTGCCTAACATGATCAAGATCATCTATCCGTAATACTATATGTTGTGTTTGTCGGGATCCGATGGATAGAGAATACCATGTTATGTTAATTATCAAGTTATTACCTATGTGTTGTTTATGATCTTGCATGCTCTCCGTTATTAGTAGAGGCTCTGGCCAAGTTGATGCTAGTAACTCCAAGAGGGAGTATTTATGCTCGATAGTGGGTTCATGCCTACATTGATATCTGGGGGAGTGACAGAAACCCCTAAGGTTGTGTTGTGTTGTTGCCACTAGGGATAAAACATTGATGCTATGTCTAAGGATGTAGTTGTTGATTACATTACGCACCATACTTAATGCAATTGTCTGTTGCTTTGCAACTTAATACTGGAGGGGGTTCGGATGATAACCTCGAAGGTGGACTTTTTAGGCATAGATGCATGTTGGATGGCGGTCTATGTACTTTGTCGTAATGCCCAATTAAATCTCACTCGTACTTATCATGACATGTATGTGCATTGTTATGCCCTCTCTATTTGTCAATTGCCCGACTGTAATTTGTTCACCCAACATGCTTTTATCTTATGGGAGAGACACCTCTAGTGAACTGTGGACCCCGGTCCATTCTTTTATACTGAAATACAAATCTTCTGCAATACTTGTTCTTTACTGTTTTTCTTGCAAACAATCATCTTCCACACAATACGGTTAATCCTTTGTTACAGCAAGCCGGTGAGATTGACAACCTCACTGTTTCGTTGGGGCAAAGTACTTTGGTTGTGTTGTGCAGGTTCCACGTTGGCGCCGGAATCTCCGGTGTTGCGCCGCACTACATCCCGCCGCCATCAACCTTCAACGTGCTTCTTGGCTCCTCCCGGTTCGATAACCTTGGTTTCTTTCTGAAGGAAACTTGCCGCTGTGCGCATCATACCTTCCTCTTGGGGTTCCCAACGAACGTGTGAGTTACACGCCATCAAGCTCATTTTCGGCGCCGTTGCTCGTGGGAGATCAAGACACGCCGCAAGGGGAGTCTCCACTTCCCAATCTCTTTACTTTGTTTTTGTCTTGCTTTATTTTATTTACTACTTTGTTTGCTGCATTATATCAAAACACAAAAAAATTAGTTGCTAGTTTTACTTTATTTACTATCTTGTTTGCTATATCAAAAACACAAAAAAATTAGTTACTTGCATTTACTTTATCTAGTTTGCTTTATTTACTACTGCTAAAATGAGTAATCCTGAAGTTGAAGTTCATTCGTTTAAGCAACAAGGGGGAGAATGTTTAAAAGATGCTTGGTATAGAATTAGTGATGCCCATAATAGGTGCACTAAGAAACACTCCACCACTATCCTACTCAAGAATTTTTATGTTGGTATCTCTAGCCGGAATAGATATGTTCTTGATTGTCTCGCGGGAGGTAACTTCCTAGGGCGCTCCCGCTTTAGAAGCTAGTTGCATCATTGAGAGCTTATTTGGAACACCACCTGTTAATGAAACTAAAATTGAAACCCCCCTTGAGGATGTTATGAAAAAATTGGAAACCATAGAGAAAAAAATTCCGAGTGTTGAAACTAAGTTGGAGATGTTACTTGATAAAACTGATGAACTTGATAAATCCTTAGGAGGAATTGATGAAAGAATTAGTGTCCTAGGAACTTGTGTTGACCATGATAATCAAATTAATAGGATTGGCGAACTTGAAAAAGCTATGGGAACCTTGGGTTCAACCTTTTCATCTTTACAGCTTAGAGAGAAAGCTTATGTGGGAAAGGAGCAAAAGTTTATGTATGTCTCTAAAGTGCCTAAACCAAAGAAATATTATTATAGGCCTAAAATTGACAAAGCCCCTAGTACCACTACAGATGGGGGAGCTTATGATGCTCCATCTCTCGATAACACTTGATATACACTTTCTCGCGCCTAGCTGAAAGGCGTTAAAGAAAAGCGCTTATGGGAGACAACCCATGTTTTTACTACAGTATTTTTGTTTTGTATTTGAGTCTTGGAAGTTGTTTACTACTGTAGCAACCTCTCCTTATCTTAGTTTTATGTTTTGTTGTGCCAAGTAAAGTCTTTGATAGTAAAGTAAATACTAGATTTGGATTATCGCGCAGAAACAGCATTTCTTTGCTGTCACGAATCTGGGTCTAATTCTCCGTAGGTAACTCAGAAAATTAAGCCAATTTACGTGAGTGATCCTCAGATATGTACGCAACTTTCATTAAATTTGGGCATTTTCATTTGAGCAAGTCTGGTGCCCTAATAAAATCCATCTTTACGGACTGTTCTGTTTTGACAGATTCTGCCTTTTATTTCGCATTGCCTCTTTTGCTATGTTGGATGAATTTCTTTGATCCATTAATGTCCAAGTAGCTTTATGCAATGTCCAGAAGTGTTAAGAATGATTGTGTCACCTCTGAACATGTTAATTTTTATTGTGCACTAACCCTCTAATGAGTTGTTTCGAGTTTGGTGTGGAGGAAGTTTTCAAGGATCAAGAGAGGAGGATGATACAATATGATCAAGGAGAGTGAAAGCTCTAAGCTTGGGGATGCCCGGTGGTTCACCCCTGCATATTCTAAGAAGACTCAAGCGTCTAAGCTTGGGGATGCCCAAGGCATCCCCTTCTTCATCGACAACATTATCAGGTTCCTCCCCTGAAACTATATTTTTATTCCGTCACATCTTATGCACTTTGCTTGGAGCATCGGTTTTGTTTTTGTTTTTGTTTTGTTTGAATAAAATGGATCCTAGCATTCACTTTGTGGGAGAGAGACACGCTCCGTTGTAGCATATGGACAAGTATGTCCTTAGGCTCTACTCATAGTATTCATGGCGAAGTTTCTTCTTCGTTAAATTGTTATATGGTTGGAATTGGAAAATGCTACATGTAGTAACTCTAAAATGTCTTGGATAATTTGATACTTGGCAATTGTTGTGCTCATGTTTAAGCTCTTGCATCATATACTTTGCACCCATTAATGAAGAAACACTTAGAGCTTGCTAATTTGGTTTGCATATTTGGTTTCTCTAGAGTCTAGATAATATCTAGTATTGAGTTTTGAACAACAAGGAAGACGGTGTAGAGTCTTATAATGTTTACAATATGTCTTTTATGTGAGTTTTGCTGCACCGTTCATCCTTGTGTTTGTTTCAAATAACCTTGCTAGCCTAAACCTTGTATCGAGAGGGAATACTTCTCATGCATCCAAAATCCTTGAGCCAACCACTATGCCATTTGTGTCCACCATACCTACCTACTACATGGTATTTATCCGCCATTCCAAAGTAAATTGCTTGAGTGCTACCTTTAAAATTCCATCATTCACCTTTGCAATATATAGCTCATGGGACAAATAGCTTAAAAACTATTGTGGTATTGAATATGTACTTATGCACTTTATCTCTTATTAAGTTGCTTGTTGTGCGATAACCATGCTTCCGGGGACGCCATCAACTATTCTTTGTTGAATATCATGTGAGTTGCTATGCATGTCCGTCTTGTCTCGAAGTAAGAGAGATCTACCACCTTAATGGTTGGAGCATGCATATTGTTAGAGAAGAACATTGGGCCGCTAACTAAAGCCATGATTCATGGTGGAAGTTTCAGTTTTGGACATATATCCTCAATCTCATATGAGAATAATAATTGTTGCCACATGCTTATGCATTAAAGAGGAGTCCATTATCTGTTGTCCATGTTGTCCCGGTATGGATGTCTAAGTTGAGAATAATCAAAAGCGAGAAATCCAAAATGCGAGCTTTCTCCTTAGACCTTTGTACAAGCGGCATGGAGGTACCCCATTGTGACACTTGGTTAAAACATGTGTATTGCGATGATCCGGTAGTCCAAGCTAATTAGGACAAGG
>NC_061512.1:222254371-222283376 GCF_022539505.1 Lolium rigidum | reverse complement strand
CGCTGAGACGGACGTGTGTCATCGAGTGCAGGTAGTATGATCAGGAATTGTGCGGCGTGTAGTACAGGCATGCAGCTTTCGCCTTGTGGGGATACAGAGGCACAATTAGGACATGAGTAATGAGCAATGGTGGCATACACAACTAGTTGCTCCATGTAAAAAAGTTGTCAGAAGCAACATGGTCAATTTTATATCTTCAATGAAAGCTACAACTTTAGTCAGAAAAAAGAGAGAAGGAACCCCACAAATATGATACTATGTATCTCTTTCTCTCTCAAAAAGCATGCTTTTAAGTCTTAAGATCCCACTTACTGAAGAGGAGGCTGCCTCCTCATCCGAACCTACTTTGGACCACCCGAACCTAGTTAAAGGTGTGAGGCAGTAGCTCTATGGCAGTATTGGGCATGCCCTTAGGGAGCACAAAGGAGTGTGTGGTGTTTCTACTGATTTTATATAAGCAACAATTACCAAGGGAACTCGGATAAATGATAGGGCCGTGTTGAGCGTCTCTGAAGGATCGGAAGCCCCGATCCTCCACCTCCAATGCTCCACATGTGTTCCTAGGCCCACTAATGTGTACTACCGAGTCTCGCACCCTCTTCGAACCAAGCCTGCAAAAAATTCCCTTCCCCGGCTCTTTCATGCTACGACCACCGACGAGGAAGCTCCACCGTGCAGCGACCGACACCAGCGAGGAAGCTTCGCATCCGGCTTGCCGCAACGGCGTGAGCATCGCCGCACGTCCCACGACCATCACAACACCTCTGACTCGTTGTTTCGCCGGACACTGCCGGTAACACCGTCGACCAGCGCAGACGGCTACTAATTGGCAGCACCACCGTCATCCGCATGAAGCATCACCGGATGTGGCTGGCAACAACGCCGCCTCAGGTTGGTAGCAGCACTGCCCAAGGCAGCAAAGCCGTAGCCCATGGCAACAGCTCCAGCCACCCAAGGAAGCAGCTCCGGTCGCTCATGGCAACAGCGCCTGCTCCTTGCACCGTCGGAGGCCACCAAAGCATATCAACAAGAGTAATGTTGTGTGCAACCACTACCTTGCCAAGACCCAATACCTTGGATTTTGAATTGTCGCCGAAGGAGACGGTTATATTATGCACGTTAGGCCTCAACTCCTTCACGAGATGCTTTCCCTCGGTCATATGACTTATGCATCCACTATCAAGCACCCATTTTGACCCTTCGACGGTATAGTCCTACTAGAGATCAAGTCTTCGATTTAGGTCCCCATTTCTCAAAGGGTCCTCTTTTGTTAGTAACAAGGGTCTTAGGAACCACCATGCAATGTATCCTTCATAAGGACCAACATAATAGGTATAAACATCACCATAATAATCTCTATATAGTTCTTCTTCTTCTAACCTCTCCTTGAGATTAAGAATATCATTAGCCTGAGCAAGTTTACCCAGAAGGGTTTCAACATGATTTTTAGTTTCACCTTGCAAGTTAGAGATAACCACATCCATGGCAACAATTTCTTCTTTAATCTTGAGACTCTCAAGATCACCCACCAAGTTATTATTAGTATTGGAGGTGGGTTTAGAAGGAGATGTTACCTCGGTGGTCCTTTCCATGAAGCACTTGTTGACGTTGATGGAGAGGTTTTCATTGGGGATTCGAAGAGGGATGTCAAAGGGGTAGAGGCACTAGTGGCCTCTTCACTTGGTGTGTCTTCATGAACATCTTCTTCATCTCCGGAAGAGTAATCCATGGAGGTTGTGGCCATAAAGCACCTTGCATTGTTGTTGGAGTGGTTCTCATTGGAGGATTCAAAGAGATATGATGGAGGTGTGGAGGTGATGGAAATGGCGGCCACCTAACTTGTGTGTCAACTTGATCATGTTCTTCATCCCCGGAGGAATATTCCTCATGAGCGACCAACACATATTTTGAGGTCCTCTTGTTGGTGTTGTTGGAGGTGTTTCTCTTGACAAAGGTCTTCTTATGAGGGGCCTTTGACTTGTCCTTGGAAATGAGCTTCCCACCATGATCTTCTCTATTTTGATAAGGGCACTTGGCAATGAAGTGGTTTTGGTTACCATAATTGTGGCAAGTCCTCAACCTTGGACCAACACCCTTTGGAGCACTCGAATTGCCTCTTTGGTTCCCTATTGATAACTTAGACGGGTCTCTCCAAGTAGCAAGCAATATGTTCATGGAGATCATATTTGATGTCCTCAGAACTTAGAAGGGTCTCTCAGATGGCCACGAGTCTCCTTCTTGCCAAGAGCCATGCTGAGAGAATCTTCCCACCTCTGGCTATCTATGGAGTCACGCTAACACCCGCTCCGACAAGAGCCAAAGCTTAGGTTTTCACCCAGAGAATCCGAGACCCGAAATGATGAGGGAGGTGAAGGAGCTCCTCGACAATGCCTCCAACAAGGGAGGTGAATTCCAAGGACGCCGACATCGCCGATATCGACTGAGGTTGATGCAATGTTTTCACGCGGAGTTATTAACCGAGCCTGAGATCATTGAAGCGTGCCTTCCCAAATCATGGAATCCATGCCCACCTTGCAACTCGTCATCGCTGTAGGAACCCCACCATGGCACCTCACGCCACGGCGCTCCCTACACCGCCCTCCGTCCCGGGCTGCCACCCCGACATTGAAGACACTACATCTATGACACTTAAAAATGCTATTGAGAATACTAATGTATCATTCTTTCATATTTTCAGTGCTTCGTGGACAGGGATATGATGGGGCTAGTAACATGAAGGGTAAGTCTAATGGGTTGAAGAAACTAATTATGGACAAGTAACCTAGTGCTTATTATGTCCATTGTTTTGCCCATCAACTTCAACTAGATCTTGTCGTTGTTGCTAAAGAGAATGGTAATTACGTTTGGTTCTTTCAGCAGCTTTCATATTTGTTAAATTTTCTTGGTATGTCTTGCTAAAAGATTCCAATGTTTCAAGAAGCTCAAACTGATTATCTCATTGAAGTATTGCAATTGGAAGAAATTGAAACATGCAATGGTCAAAATCAAGAGATGGTTTTGGGAAGGCCACGTGAAACCCATTGGGGGTCCCACTTCAAAAATGTGTCACATGCGCTTGCTTTGTACCCTTCAATCCAGAAAGTTCTCTAAAGGATTGGAAACGAGTTATCATAGTGCGGAGACTATTGGAGCTCAAACTATGATGCCCGTATTTTTGTTATTTGAGTTTGTTTTATGCTATACTTGTTGGATGAAAATTTAGACACATTGATCTCTTGACCTAGACTTTGCAAAGGAGGACCAAGTAATTATTGTGAATGTTATTGATATCCTTGGTCTCACTTAGAAGGAATTACTGAATCTCTCAGAAGATAGTGGATGGAAACATTTTCTAGAAAAGGTCATGGCTCTTTGTTTGAAGCATAAGGTCAAAGTCCCTGGTATGGATGCACGCTATAAGCCAGTTCATACATGAATTTTTTTTGTCAAGAATGTTAATAATTTCCACCGCTTATGTGTTGTTATATTTTTGGGTCTTATAAATAGGCAATATCACCATAACACATGGTTGCTTGTTTGCATGCCATGATTCAATCATGTGGATTTATTTGTTGCTTATGATAAAAAAAAAGTTGGTCAAACTTGCTCACTTCTATCCTAAGGTTTTCTCCCAACCTTATGAGTTGAATATGTTTATGGCTGACATGCGCAGGGATGAAAGATTTAGAAAGATGCAAAATATTGCCGACCTTTGTGTTATGCTTGCTGAGACCAAAAAGGATCTCTCCCATAGCATGGTTTACACGCTTCTCAAGATGGTGCTAATTCTTTCCATGATGACTGCTAGTGTTAGGAGGATCCTTTCTTCAACGAATAATATGAAGAATAAGTTGAGAAGCAAAATATAGGGGAGAAATTCTTGAATAATTGCTTTGTTACTTTTCTGAAGCGTCAATTCTTCTTGCAGGTAAAAGGACGAAGATATAGTCTCCCGCTTTCAGAAGGGAGACGGTACAGTTGAATAATATATTTTCTCAGTTTCGCAATGTAATTTTACTATTTGATATGTTTCACTGCTATGAATAATCTAGGGCGTGTTTGGTAGCCTGGGCACCCTTTGGTTCGCATGTGCCCCACAGTTTTTGGGCCATTTGGTTTCCCGGGCTCCTCCACATTGTCGCACCACACGGTTCTTGAAGCACCTCCAGGACAGGCCTGGGAGGAACGCCCAGTTTGACAGTTTTTTCAGGGATAGGCTCTCGCGAGACGAAAATCGGCAACACCATTCGCGCGGGCGCTCCGCCTTAGCATGGCGGGACAAGGCGAAATCCGAGCGGTGTTGCGCGGCAAAGGTAGGGGTAACCTCCCTCTTCGGTTACCCTCTCCGTTAGCTCCCTCCCAAAATTTCCCTTCCCCAATTTTCGCACCAGCGGAGGCTGAAGTGACCTAGATCTTGCCGCGCGCATTTGATCCTAGCCATGGTCTGGACGAGGAGCTCCTCCCTTTGGTCTCCGGCGCTGGACCATCGTCGTTTCCAGCAGTGGCGGAGCCTGCGCACATCTTCTCCGACTTCCGGCCGTCTCCATCGTCTGCCATGACGGAGGTAAGGGGAAACTCCTCTGCTCTATTGTAGTGTTAGATTCATGTTGGTAGACCTAGTTGGATTCGATAAGACCGTTTGTAATGCATAGATCTTGTTTGAGTAGACCGACTAGCTCCAGCTTGTGCATCACGCCGCAGCACTCATTATTTACATACAAGCCTAGATCTTGATGGTGCACAAGAGAGCAGTTAGGCATGTTGTTTTTCCTCTGTCATGTACGGTCCTATGTTACAACGAGATCAGGAGAGGATGTGTGGTGACCCTGCATACCACTGCATGTTGTAGTATGCCAGTCGTTGATATAACATTCGCGAAGTACCATTCCGCAAATATTACATCCCTCAGAGTAGTACAACAGAACATAGCAGGGTCCATAACTCATTCACATATTATTACAATCATCATACACAAGTCGTCTCGGAGCTCCTCTTGGGTCCTAAGAGGATAACTCCTGGGTTCGAGGCGAACCCAACTAACTTACAATACCATTGTCTTATTAAACTAAACATTTATTTAATCGAGCAGCTACGAAGTAAGAGTTTGTGCTGCTCGGATACTACTACTACTCCTCGGATATCCCTAGGCTTGTTCTCCTCCGGAAGCCTCCCGGATCCGTAGACGATGATGTAGTCTACGCCTTCCACTCCCCTGAGAGGTCTGGTTCCTCGTAGCCTATGATCTCGGCTCCATCATTGCTGTCGTAGTCCTCCTCCAGACGGTTCAGACAATCTAAGCATGGGGTTTAAGAGTGGTATGAGTACGAGCGTACTCAACAAGTTCATTATAGATAAGAGGTGTTTAATGCACTAGCTACGATATTAGACCAGAAAGTCCAATACCAATGCAAGTTTTGATAAACATTTCTTCAAGAGATTGCTTTTATTTCAAAGAGCTATGTCCGTCGGCCTTCACCGGTTTACTAGAACTTCATGGAGCTCCTTTCGGCCGCGTTCGCAGTTCCTCAATCCGGAACGAGGAGTGACGGAGTCATGATTCTTTACACTCTGCGAGAGGTGTGTTGCTTTACCCATAAGAGATCTTAACCTTGGTGCCAACCGGGCAGCTTTCCGTCCACACTTCCTTTGGTGTGAGGCCCGGTATAAGGTCTAGCCAATCATGTTCCTCCGCTACCTCGAACACCCACCCTTTGTTGCATGCGCCGACCACGGGTCCACGTCGGTCCCATTATTCCCGTAATTTCAGGGTGGACCCCGACCACGACAACGGTCGCTGGGCTCTTACCATACACTCCTACGCCGGTGGCTGCAACCCATCATAGACCGCATTACCGTGGGGAATTAGAATGGGATCCCCACCCTCCGGTTGTTCGCAAGACACAAGCGCTACGGCAAGCAATGCTTTACCGTGGGGAATTAGAATGGGATCCCCACCCTCCGGTTGTTCCGCCGGACACAAGCTGCTACGGTAAGCGCATCCGTTGATGAACGAGAGGTGGAAACACTTTTGACTACTCCGTCCCACTCCGGATCTTATGGTTAACACGGATATTACGGCACAAGAATCATGGCGACATTTGTTGTTTAATCCTAGATGGATATAAACCCTTGCAATGGAACCTCCACCATATCAACACAATCCATGGTTCCATTGCCCACCACATAGTCATATTCATAATTATGAAAGTAGTGGTTTTGGTTTTTATGCAATAGTGATAACCATAGTACTTTGCAAGTAATTTGATAGAAATAATCAAATGACATGAGCAAGTGATGAACTTGCTGAACAACTGCAAAGCTCTGCCAGTTGGTAGGTATGGACTGACCCTTGTCCTCTTGTTACGAAAAATAGCATCATTGTCAGATAAGGGCAATGGTTAAAGAAGCAATTATGCATGATTCCATTTTTAGGGTTTGTTTCCCCCTTAGATGTCGTTATTATTTCATGTAAGAGGTTAATACTAAGAATAGTTTGGGGATACTTGATTTTAAAGTAAAATACAACCTTGAAATGTTGTCAAGGTGTTTTTAGAGCCCAAATGATTTTATGGACTTATTTTCATTATTGAAAATAACATGTGTGATTTAAATGATTAATAATTCATCAAATTTGAACTTATTCTAGTTTATCTCCAAAAATTCCATTTCATATTTTATTATGATAGAGAATTTTATTACGAGTGGTTTTCAGATTTTTCATTATTTTTAAGAGCTTTTATCAATTTTCTATAATTATTCAAAGTTTCAGCATTTTTTATTTGTTTGTGAAAAGACAAAAACACCCACAGGCCCACTGTCGGTGCAACCCGGTGGGTTAGGTCGAGCTCGGCCGGCCCGGTCCGGCTCGACCAGCCCCACTCCTCTCTCTTCTCCGCACGCGTGAACGAACCCTAACCCTAACCCGCTACGGCGACCCGCGTCGCCTCCGCTGCTCGCCGCTCGATTCCGGCGAGGCTCGCCGGACTTGGCCCCGCCGTGGTGCGCAATCAACGCGACACCGGACGGCGGTCAATCCTATCCGCGTCGATCGACGCGGGCGACCTGCTTGCTCTCGGTCTCGTCCCCGTGCGGTGCTAGGGTTACGGAATCCGGCCGGATCCCGCCGCTCTCGGCGCTCACGGTGCTTGGACTCCGCCACGGCGTCGCCGCCGTGGTCGCGGCGGTCTGCGTGGTGCCGCCATGGCCGGGCTTGGCACTGGCGCCGCCGCGCTGCGGCGTGTGCCGCCGTGGCCGCCATGGCCGTGCCCACTGCTCGACCACGGTAAGTGTTCCGCCGCCCCCTTTCTCCTGTGCCTCTCTTCTTCTTCCTCCGGTATCACTGACCATAGCTTCCCTCCTTGTGGAGGTGCGGCCGTGTTTAGCTCCTTGTCTTTGTTGCTTGTGAATCTTGCTATGCTTAGCTTCTTCTGCTGTCGCCATAGATCCCGGCTTGCTTTCTTTGTCTTGTTCTTGCCCTTCGATTAAGCGTATCTTGCTTACTATCTTGTGATTACCATGCTACGTGCTTCTTGGCTATTACATTCATTGTAATCTTTGACTGTGTCCCTCCTGTGATTGCTCATGAGCATCCAGTGATGCTCATGGCCTACTGGCATGCTTCTATTCATGTTTACTGTTATTAGAGCATTCTGTGTATGCTTAATCTTGTCCCTGGCTTGATTGTGGTGGTTAATCCTTGCATACTTGCAAGTACCAGTGCCTTTGAGCTAGTTCATTTAGTTCCGATTCATGATTATGCTCCATTGGTATGTCTTTGTTAGCTTAGCGAGTGTGATTCGGTGATGGATTGACATGTGCTTTTCTTGTAGATTGTGATCCTTTGGTTCATCAAGCCTTTGATGTGCTTCTGGATACAATTATAAAACCTGATGCTCTTATCTGTGATGCAAATGTTCAGTTAATTAATTATCTGTTCACATGTGAATTGCTTATAATGCATTCTAGCATGCCATAGCATGCTCTAGCAAGCTTCTGGTGATCATATGATCACCAGTTGCTTGTAAAAGCTGCTCTTTGGTGACTTGTGGCTCACTTGTTGCTCACTCAATGCTTGTGTGCGTATCACACGGGCTTAACTCGGTGTGTATTGTTGTTGGCTTATTCATCTGCTTGTTGCTTGCAGCGATCCATTGGATCAACGCAAAGCCACAGTCTTTGTTATTTATTTGTTTTGTTCACTTATCTGTGTTGCACTGAATTTTCTTGAAGTGGATAAGTGATGTGAGTATCTTTGTGCGGTTGTGATCATCCAATTAATTGTGACGGGGCTAGATGGATGCCAACTCTCGGTTGAGTGCCCTAGCCCTTTGCTTGAATCCAAGTGGATAATGAGGTATAGTCCTTGTCTTGACTCGGGGTTGAGGTGGCCACGACGGCACTTGTGTTCTTGTCTTGGTTGCTCCCCTATCTATGATTTACTATGGTTTGTGTTGGTAGGCTGGAATAGTTGTTCAACGGCTCTGATCCAATCTTGGACTACCGGTGGCTTTTGGTGTTGAGAAATTTATATAGACAAAGATTTGTCTATAGTCGATGGCCTAGCTAGGCTTGTAGGTGCTTGGTAAGTGATTTAGGCTAGCTATGGTTTCATTCTTAGTTGGATTCCTCTAGTTATGCATAGATTTGCATAAGCTGTTGTTCCCATAGAATGTTTACCTAGTGGTCTTATCCCTACGTACTGCACCAAATGGCTTAGCAGCCAAATGATGACACACACGGGGTAATCTACCCATACGTGCTCCGGTGATGCATTGTATGCTTATTTATGAGCAAGATATGATCTTGCTCGGAGCCTTTGTGTGGTATACCTCACTCCGGCTCCTAGAAAATGAGTGTTGGTGTAGAGGTTTTGCTTACGGTGGTCTTTTGCTTGCCCTGCTCCTCCTAGCAAGCTTGAAGTCTTGGTTTAATTTACGGTGATTGTGAATAGATGGAACGGCTCTAGGCTGTTCACTTGTTCTTGGTGTTCTTGGCTGTTCTTGGTGTTCTTACCACTGCTGCTGTCGATGGATGAGCAAATGGCTAGGGTTTGAGCACAGAAAAGCTTAAATATGGTGCTCCTCTTCTCTCCCTGGTCGACAGCAAGCCTCTGGTCACTTTGGTGACTCACTGCTGCTGTGTGTGTGTTGTGCCACATGCACAAGCAGTGGCTTGGTGGTGAGCATGCACACCTGCTTGTGTGTCTTTGCTTGTGTGTGTGTGTGCACCGGATCATGTGAATACGGCTCGGAGAGGATCAGCTCGGCGGAGGCTGTGATATTATCCACCATTTTTAACTTCTTTTCTAATACGCAAGTGGCTTTGCCACTTGGCATAATTTCTTCTTACTGCTTTGTGATTTTGTGCGGGGATCAAAAATGGATCAAAATGGGCTTGGAGTTCATCAAGTTCAAGATCAAATGAAGATGATCTTGTAGAATTTAGTCTAGGCTCATTAAATTGTAATTTTTCTTTATTTTTATCTTTCTTTAATTCTGCCCATTTATGTAATGTGTTGTAATTCATTTATTTCCATTGTGAATAATGTAAAGACATTGTAATGTGTGTGATGATCAATAAAGCTCAAGGTTTTCTCTAATGAGCTTTACTTTATTATAATTGTCCATCTTGTTTATTATTGATCATTTACTTAATGAATTTCCTCCATTTAATTATTTAAAGTAATTATTTAATGTTTGAATTTGAAATTCAAATTCAACCTTGAGTACGAATTCAACCATGTCATATCATTTAGAATTCAATCAAGTAAACCCTCCTCTCTTATCTCAAAACCCTAAACTAGTGAAGTAAGAAACAAGTCTGTCGCACTCTCGAAACCCTAACCCTGTGAGGAGTCGAGAGAGAAACTTGTTCCCCTTCGATGCAGTTTTTGTTTAAAACGCGAAATTTCCCCGAGAATTTACTATGCAGTGCACATCCCTTTCTAAAATCTACCCCTCGATCGTCTCTAAACCTGGGACATTACGGCCTTTCCCCCTTAAAGAAAACTTCGTCCCGAAGTTGTGGTTGTAATACCTGAACAGCTCGGGGTATGTTTTCCTTAGGTCTTCCTCTTTTTCCCAGGTGGCTTCCCTCTCGGGGTGGTGTTTCCATTGAATCTTGCAATACTTGATTGCCTTGTTTCTGAGTTGTTTCCAGCTTTCCTCGAGAATCTTGGTGGCTTCTCGATATATGTCAAGTCTGGTTGTAATTCCAGCTCATCATGTGATATTGGTTCATCCGGGGTCTTCAAACACTTTCGGAGTTGCGACACATGGAATACATTATGAACTTGAGCTAACCTTCAGGGTAGATCCAACTCAAAGGCTAAACCTCGATTCGACTTAGTATCTTGAAGGGTCCTATGTATCTAGGGCTCAATTTTCCTTTTACTCCGAATCTACGAAGTCCTTTCATCGGGCTTACCTTAAGATATACCATGTCTCCAACTTGTGGCTCCCACGTCCTTCTCTTCGATCGGCGTAACTCTTTTGTCGGCTCTCGGGCTATCTTGAGCTTGTCTGCGATAATGTCAATGATTTGTTGTTTTTCCTTGACATAATCGGGGTTGAACTCTTTGCTTGCTCCGGCTTCATACCAACATATGGGTGATCTACACTTCCTTCCATACGAGCTTCAAATGGTGCCATCTTGATGCTTGCTTTGATAACTATTGTTGTATGAAAACTCTGCTAAAGGTAGATGCTCCTCCCATGATCCTCCGAAGTCTAGGGCACAAGCCCTAAGCATATCTTCTAAAATCTGATTGGTTCTCTCAGTTTGTCCACCTGTTTGTGGATGATACGCGGTACTATAATCCAACTTGGATCCTAAAGCTTCGTGAAGCTGCTTCCAGAATGCTGATGTGAACACGGATCCTCGATCCGATACGATCTTCTTAGGCACTCCATGCTTACTCACGATCTCTTTGATGTAAAGATCGATAAGTTTCTCTCCTTTATCCTGCTGGTTTACCGCTAAGAAGTGTGCACTTTTCGTCAACCGGTCCACGATTACCCATATCATATCCTTCTTTTTATTGGTCATGGGTAGTCCGGTGATGAAATCCATCCCTATTTCCTCCCATTTCCACTCTCGGAATAGGTAGAGGTTGTAACTTCCACTGCGGACTACGATGTTCAGCCTTCACTCGGCGACGAGTATGGCATTCGCAACATATTGTGCTATCTCTCTCTTCATATTATTCCACCGAATAGTTCCTTTAGATCCATATACATCTTTGTACTTCCCGGATGTATGGAATATGGTGTTTGATGAGCTTCTCGGAGTATTACTTCCTTAATTTCAGCAATATCCGGAACGCAAATTCTTTTCTGGAACCATAATGATCCAGATTCTCCACGATGAAATTCTGATGGTCTTCCCTCATCTATTCTCTTCATCTCTTCTACAATGAATGGATCGTCTAGCTGACCCATCATTATCTCATTCTTCAAGTTAACATTCAGCTCATCGGCTACTTGCAACGCCGATAATCCTTCATGGGCTTCCTTCTCCCAAAGTTGTATTTGGGCTTGACTTATTTCCTTCCTCAACTCCGGTGATATTTCTTGTTCTACTCCTCCGGTACTCTTTCTACTCAGGGCGTCTGCTACAACATTAGCTTTCCCTGGTGTGTAATTGATTGTCAGATCATAATCCTTAATCAATTCTAGCCATCTTTTCTGCCTCATATTGAGTTCCTTCTGAGTGAAGAAATATTTGAGGCTTTTATGATCGGTATAGAGCTCACACTTAGCTCCATAGAGAAAATGTCTCCATGTTTTAAGTGCGAATACGACAGCTGCTAATTCCAAGTCATGTGTTGGATAGTTTACTTCATGAGGTCTTAGTTGTCTCGATCCATAGGATATTACTTTCCGATCTTGCATGAGTACGCAACCCAATCCATGTTTGGATGCGTCACAGTACACGGTGTAGTCCTTGCCGACTTCGGAACTGCTAACACCGGTCTTTGTGGTGAGTTTCTCTTTCAGAGTTTGAAAACTCTTCTCACACTCCTCTGACCACACGAATGGTGTGTTCTTCCTTAGCAACTTTGTCATAGGTCCTGCTATCTTAGAGAATCCTTCAATGAATCTCCGATAGTATCCTGCCATCCCTAAGAATCCTCGGATTTCCTTGACAGTCTTGGGTGCTTCCCATTCTAGAACTGCTGCTACCTTACTCGGGTTGACAGCGATTCCATCTTTGCTAATGACATGACCAAGAAATTCCACTTGGTCTAACCAAAATTCACACTTGCTGAATTTGGCATAGAGTTGGTGTTCCCTCAGTGTTTGCAACACTAACCTCAAATGTTCGGCATGCTCTGCCTTGTTCTTGGAATATATCAAGATATCATCGATGAATACGATGACAAACTTGTCTAGATAAGGCATGAAGATCTTGTTCATGAGATTCATGAATATTGCTGGGGCATTGGTTAATCCAAAAGGTACTACAAGGTATTCATGGTGTCCATACCTTGAGACAAAGGCAGTTTTCGGAACGTCCTCCTTCTTGATCTTTATCTGGTGATAACTCGGATCTTAGATCAATCTTGGAAAAGACTCCCGCTCCTCTAACCTCGATCAAATAGATCTTGTATCCTTGGAAGTGGATACTTGTTCTTGATTGTGACGTTGTTCAGATTTCTGTAGTCTCCGCACATCCTTCTTCCTCCATCTCTTTTATCCACGAAGATCACAGGTGATCCCCATGGTGAAACACTCTCCTGAATGAATCCCTTTTGTTCCAAGTCATCCAATTGCTCCTTCAGTTCTTTTAATTCCTTAGGCCCCATCTTATATGGTGCCTTGGCAATCGGAGCTGTTCCTGGGATTAGGTCGATAGTAAATTCTATCTCCCTATCTGGTGGCATACCAGGTAATTCCGCAGGAAACACATCCTGGAATTCATTTACTACAGGTATATCTTCTATCTTTACCTCCTTCATGCTATTCAGCTGTAGTTCAACTTCAATCCGTGTGTGTTTGTCTCCTTGATAGATCATTCTACTTCCATCGGGACTTTTCAAAGACACCGTCTTGTTTACACGATCGATCAATGCTCCATTAGCTTCTAACCGGTTCATACCAAGAATGACATCAATGTCCTTCATCGGTAAAATGAACGAGGTCCGCGTCAAACGCGCACTTGTTGATCATAATGACTTGTTTTTGTTTGGCATGGGTTACTACTATCGTTCCCCCCGCAGAAAGTATGGTTATGGGTGTATCTAACTTAGTGCAACTAATCCCATGTTTGATGATGAATTGTTGGGAAATAAATGATGTAGTTGCACCAGTATCAAAAAGTACTTTGCCAGGATGAGTGAGTATCTGGAGCGTACCTATCACCGCACTGGTCGAGTTGACCACCTCCTCCGAACTGGTACAATTCAGCTTGCCGAAGGGCTTCTTATTCTTCCAGCTCCCTCCGGTGTTTCCTCGATTTCCTCCTCCTCCTGACTGACCTCCTCCACTATTCTTCTTGGGGCAATCCTTCAGCATGTGCCCCTCCTGACGACAACCAAAGCATATAATTCTTGGTTTCTTGCAATCCTTGGCGACGTGCCACAGTGAATCCACGGCTTACGCAAACTATTTGATTTGCGGTCCGGAATGCTCGATTCTTCCTACTACCGTAGTAGTTCTTGTTGTTGTTGTTGTTGTTGTTGCTTGTGTCTGGGCTTGAAACTCAAGCTGGTGTTAGGCTTGTTACTAACAAACCTCTTCGGCTCATACTTGGCCTTCTTCATCTTCTCTTCTTGCTGTTGTTTGAAGTCATCTTCAAGAGTGATGGCTGCATCCACCAACTCTTGGAATTCCGTTGCTCTCATCATCCTCAACTGTACCTTGAACTGGGGACTTAACCCCCTCAGAAATCTCTTTTTCTTCTTGTCCTCGGTATTGACTTCCTCAACCGCATACCTGGACAGCTTGGAAAACTCCCTGACATAGGTCAGGATTGCCTTGTCCTTCTGCTCGAGACTCTCGAACTCCCGACGCTTCAGTTCCACGATACTTTCAGGGACATTGGATTCCCTGAACTTCCTTGCGAACTCCTCCCAGGTAAATACCTTTCTGCCGGATACACGGCTACAATGTTGTCCCACCATGATGCGGCGAGGTCCACATAGCAGATGGGTAGCATATCTAACCTTCTCTTGATCATTGCATCCAACGGTGTTGAGCTTGCGCTCGGTATCCATCAGCCAATCTTCCGCGTCCATCGGCTCGGGCGCGTATGCGAAAGATATCGGCTTGGTGTTACGGAAGTACGCTAACGAGACTCCCTGGTTCTCGGGTCTCTCCACCCTATTCTGCTGCATCGGGTCCGAAGGAATTTGTTACGCGGCTCCGGTGTTACATGCTGCCTCTCTTACGCCAGTTGCATGTGCTTGGATAAAGTTTTGCTGCGTCATGGGTGGTGGTGGTGGTGGAAGCGATCTCTGGCTGCACCCTCGGCCTCTTCCTTTTCCTTTGCTTCGCGCTCCATGCGGCTGCGCTTCGATCTCGTTTCCTAACGTTCCCGACATATTCCCCTAGTTCTGAAACACAAGATGATACTCATAATTACTCCATGCGCAAGTTTTCTGAGCTCAACATTGTGCACAGAACTAGTCACTCAATGGAAATCAAGAAGCAAATCCAAATCATACAAAACATATACCCCTGTATATACATACATAAGTGGTCTTATTACAATACTCAAGTCGATGTGAGTATGCAACTCACTTATTAAAGTATATGTACAAATTTATACAAATGTTACAAACTATAATACACGTGGTACTTGTGTATTATAGCCACGCCTCCCTTGGTGGTCTTCTAATCGGTCTTCACTCCCGGTACATTCCGGGCTTCCATCCGGTCGAACGTGTCGTCCTCACGATAGACCCCGGAACATAAGGTCTCCCCGTTGGCTTGTAATCCGAGTCCGATGATGATCCTAAGGAGAAATCGGTGTTCATGAACCGATCGTTGAGTGCATCATAATCCACCCATCGGGTGTACTCTCCTGTAGCCCCACCATAAGGATTACCAAAACCCATACCCGACTCAACTTTGTGTCGGATATCCTCCATCCACTCCTTCATTACTAGGATAGCTGCGGTTCTGGGTTGTGGCATCATCGTTCATCTCTCCATCATAGTACTCAGTAGTACTATGGGTTCCGGTATCACTACCCCAACGCCAACCCCTAGAATTCTCGATCGGAGTCTCGGAACGCTGGTTGTTTCCGGATTCCGCTCCGCCTTCGTATCCCCCATAGGAACTATTCATGAAGTTCCCAGGTGTAGCAGGTGTAGGTTCACGTGCAAGTGGATCAAAGCTGATGTAGTCACCAGCTGAATAAACTGGTGTGTGCACTACATTCTCCATAGGTTCTTTCCCCCTACTCTCCTCCTTGGGTTCAGTGAACTCCTCAAGCATCGTATCAATAGCTCCTATCAGATGATTATTCAACCGAAAGAGTAATGATATGAAGTTACGGCTGTTGTCCATATATTTGGCTGCTTCGAGCGGGTTTACTTTTGGCATATTTGAAATGATTCAGCATGGGATCATTATCTTCCTCCATATGAGGAATGTGGGTGAATTCGGAACCCATAAGCGCTTTCGTCTTATGCTCCCGAATGTCCGTTATGGCTCTCATAACGGCTATATGGTAGGCTGTATTGGTTGTCCTTGCTTCCCCGAGCTGGCATGACTACGCTCAATCCCAAAGATTCGGGAAGTCGCGAGTCCTACTCGCACTTGGCCAACACCGGACCATCATAAAACATGTACTTCTTCTATCGGAATCCGGGGATCGCACCCAAATTCTAGTAACATGGCTCGTAGGATATCCGCGATCCTCCTTGGTACTCGTTCGACGTTGAATCCATAACTTTCACGTTTCTCCTCGGTCGTGAACTTGCCATGTTGGTCTGTAGAATAGAAAGATTATGAGATTAGTAATAATGCATCATAATAGAGATAATAAAGAATTATCGCACTAAAAGATATGGTTGTTGTATTCTCAATTGAATATACACCATATTTTTAGAGAACTCTTTACTAATCCTATTTGACTCCTAACGTTTTAGTCCCATTTACTAGGTTCCAACCTAAGGTCAAAGCTTTTGCTCGATACCAACCGTGGTGACCACCGCATACCATCGCATGTTGTAGTATGCCGGTCGTTGATATAACATTCGCGAAGTACCATTCCGCAAATATTACATCCCTCGAGTAGTACAACGAGAACATAGCGAGGTCCATAACTCATTCACATATTATTACAATCATCATACACAAGTCGTCTCGGAGCTCCTCTTGGGTCCTAAGAGGATAACTCCACGGGTTCGAGGCGAACCCAACTTAACTTACAATACCATTGTCTTATTAAACTAAACATTTATTTAATCGAGCAGCTCCGAAGTAAGAGTTTGTGTCTGCTCGGATACTACTACTACTCCTCGGATATCCCTAGGCTTGTTCTCCTCCGGAAGCCTCCCGGATCCGTAGACGATGATGTAGTCTACGCCTTCCACTCCTCTCGAGAGGTCCGGTTCCTCGTAGCCTATGATCTCGGCTCCATCATTGCTCGTCGTAGTCCTCCTCCGGACGGTTCGGACAATCTAAGCATGGGGTTTAAGAGTGGTATGAGTACGAGCGTACTCAACAAGTTCATTATAGATAAGAGGTGTTTAATGCACTAGCTACGATATTAGACCGGAAAGTCCAATACCAATGCAAGTTTTGATAAACATTTCTTCAAGAGATTGCTTTTATTTCAAAGAGCTATGTCCGTCGGCCTTCACCGGTTTACTAGAACTTCATGGAGCTCCTTTCCGGCCGCGTTCGCAGTTCCTCAATCCCGAACGAGGGAGTGACGAGTCACGGTTCTTTACACTCTGCAGAGGTGTGTTGCTTTACCCATAAGAGATCTTAACCTTGGTGCCAACCGGGCAGCTTTCCCGTCCACACTTCCTTTGGTGTGAGGCCCGGTATAAGGTCTAGCCAATCATGTTCCTCCGCTACCTCGAACACCCACCCTTTGTTGCATGCGCCGACCACGGGTCCACGTCGGTCCCATTATTCCCGTAATTTCGGGGTGGACCCCGACCACGACAACGGTGCTTGGGCTCTTACCATACACTCCTACGCCGGTGGCTGCAACCCATCATAGACCGCATTACCGTGGGGAATTAGAATGGGATCCCCACCCTCCGGTTGTTCCGCAAGACACAAGCTGCTACGGCAAGCAATGCTTTACCGTGGGGAATTAGAATGGGATCCCCACCCTCCGGTTGTTCCGCCGGACACAACTCGCTACGGTAAGCGCATCCGTTGATGAACGAGAGGTGGAAACACTTTTGACTACTCCGTCCCACTCCGGATCTTATGGTTAACACGGATATTACGGCACAAGAATCACTTGGCGACATTTGTTGTTTAATCCTAGATGGATATAAACCCTTGCAATGGAACCTCCACCATATCAACACAATCCATGGTTCCATTGCCCACCACATAGTCATATTCATAATTATGAAAGTAGTGGTTTTGGTTTTTATGCAATAGTGATAACCATAGTACTTTGCAAGTAATTTGATAGAAATAATCAAATGACATGAGCAAGTGATGAACTTGCCTGAACACTGCAAAGCTCTGCAGTTGGTAGGTATGGACTGACCCTTGTCCTCTTGTTCTGAAAAATAGCATCATTGTCCGATAAGGGCAATGGTTAAAGAAGCAATTATGCATGATTCCATTTTTAGGGTTTGTTTCCCCCTTCCTATGTCGTTATTATTTCATGTAAGAGGTTAATACTAAGAATAGTTTGGGGATACTTGATTTTAAAGTAAAATACAACCTTGAAATGTTGTCAAGGTGTTTTTAGAGCCCAAATGATTTTATGGACTTATTTTCATTATTGAAAATAACATGTGTGATTTAAATGATTAATAATTCATCAAATTTGAACTTATTCTAGTTTATCTCCAAAAATTCCATTTCATATTTTATTATGATAGAGAATTTTATTCTGAGTGGTTTTCAGATTTTTCATTATTTTTTTAGAGCTATTAATAATTTTCTATAATTATTCAAAGTTTCAGCATTTTTTATTTGTTTGTGAAAAGACAAAAACACCCCTGGGCCCCTGTCGGTGCAACCCGGTGGGTTAGGTCGAACCGACCGGCCCGGTCCGGCTCGACCAGCCCCACTCCTCTCTCTTCTCCGCACGCGTGAACGAACCCTAACCCTAACCCGCTGCGGCGACCCGCGTCGCCTCCGCCCGTCGCCGCTCGATTCCGGCGAGGCTCGCCGGACTTGGCCCCCGCCGTGGTGCGCAATCAACGCGACACCCGACGGCGGTCAATCCTATCCGCGTCGATCCGACGCGGGCGACCTCTCTGCTCTCGGTCTCGTCCCCGTCCGGGTGCTAGGGTTACGGAATCCGCCGGATCCCGCCGCTCCCGGCGCTCCCGGTGCTTGGACTCCGCCACGGCGTCGCCGCCGTGGTGCCGGCGGTGCTGTGGTGCCGCCATGGCCGGGCTTGGCCTGGCGCCGCCGCGCTCCGGCGTGTGCCGCCGTGGCCGCCATGGCCGTGCCTACCTGCTCGACCACGGTAAGTGTTCCGCTGCCCCCTTTCTCCTGTGCCTCTCTTCTTCTTCCTCCAGTATCCTTGACCATAGCTTCCCTCCTTGTGGAGGTGCTGGCCGTGTTTAGCTACTGTGCTGTTGTTGTGAATCTTGCTATGCTTAGCTTACTGCTGTCGCCATAGATCCCAGCTTGCTTTCTTTGTCTTGTTCTTGCCCTTCGATTAAGCGTATGCTTGCTTACTATCTTTGTGATTACCATGCTTCTGTGCTTCTTGGCTATTCTGTTCATTGTAATCTTTGACTGTGTCCCTCCTGTGATTGCTCATGAGCATCCAGTGATGCTCATGGCCTACTGGCATGCTTCTATTCATGTTTACTGTTATTAGAGCATTCTGTGTATGCTTAATCTTGTCCCTGGCTTGATTGTGGTGGTTAATCCTTGCATACTTGCAAGTACCAGTGCCTTTGAGCTAGTTCATTTAGTTCAGATTCATGATTATGCTCCATTGAGCTATGCTTGTTAGCTTAGCAGTGTGATTCAGTGATGGATTGACATGTGCTTTTCTTGTAGATTGTGATCCTTTGGTTCATCAAGCCTTTGATGTGCTTCTGGATACAATTATAAAACCTGATGCTCTTATCTGTGATGCAAATGTTCAGTTAATTAATTATCTGTTCACATGTGAATTGCTTATAATGCATTCTAGCATGCCATAGCATGCTCTAGCAAGCTTCTGGTGATCATATGATCACCAGTTGCTTGTAAAAGCTGCTCTTTGGTGACTGTGGCTCACTGTTGCTCACTCAATGCTGTGTGCGTATCACACAGGCTTAACCTGGTGTGTATTGTTGTTGGCTTATTCATCTGCTGTTGCTTGCACTGATCCATTGGATCACTGCAAAGCCCTGGTGCTGTTATTTATTTGTTTTGTTCACTTATCTGTGTTGCCTGAATTTTACTGAAGTGGATAAGTGATGTGAGCTGCTGTGCAGTTGTGATCATCCAATTAATTGTGACGGGGCTAGATGGATGCCAACTCTCAGTTGAGTGCCCTAGCCCTTTACTGAATCCAAGTGGATAATGAGGTATAGTCCTTGTGCTGACTCAGGGTTGAGGTGGCCCTGACAGCACTTGTGTTGCTGTCTTGGTTGCTCCCCTATCTATGATTTACTATGGTTTGTGTTGGCTGGCTGGAATAGTTGTTCACTGGCCTGATCCAATCTTGGACTACCAGTGGCTTTTGGTGTTGAGAAATTTATATAGACAAAGATTTGTCTATAGTCGATGGCCTAGCTAGTTTGTAGGTGCTTGGTAAGTGATTTAGGCTAGCTATGGTTTCATTCTTAGCTGGATTCCTCTAGTTATGCATAGATTTGCATAAGCTGTTGTTCCCATAGAATGTTTACCTAGTGGTCTTATCCTCTCGTGCTCGCACCAAATGGCTTAGCAGACCAAATGATGACACACACGGGGTAATCTACCCTTACGTGCTCCGATGATGCATTGTATGCTTATTTATGAGCAAGATATGATCTTGCTCAGGCCTTTGTGTGGTATACCTCACTCCAGCTCCTAGAAAATGAGTGTTGGTGTAGAGGTTTTGCTTCTGGTGGTCTTTTGCTTGCCCTGCTCCTCCTAGCAAGCTTGAAGTCTTGGTTTAATTTCTGGTGATTGTGAATAGATGGAACAGCTCTAGCTGTTCACTCGTTCTTGGTGTTCTTGGCTGTTCTTGGTGTTCTTACCACTGCTGCTGTCGATGGATGAGCAAATGGCTAGGGTTTGAGCACAGAAAAGCTTAAATATGGTGCTCCTCTTCTCTCCCTGGTCGACAGCAAGCCTCTGGTCACTTTGGTGACTCACTGCTGCTGTGTGTGTGTTGTGCCACATGCACAAGCGGTGGCTTGGTGGTGAGCATGCACACCTGCTGTGTGTGCTGCTTGTGTGTGTGTGTGCACCAGATCATGTGAATCTGGCCTGGAGAGGATCGGCTCGGCGAGCTGTGATATTATCCACCATTTTTAACTTCTTTTCTAATCGCCAAGTGGCTTTGCCACTTGGCATAATTTCTTCTTCACGCTTTGTGATTTTGTGCGGGGATCAAAAATGGATCAAAATGGGCTTGGAGTTCATCAAGTTCAAGATCAAATGAAGATGATCTTGTAGAATTTAGTCTAGGCTCATTAAATTGTAATTTTTCTTTATTTTTATCTTTCTTTAATTCTGCCCATTTATGTAATGTGTTGTAATTCATTTATTTCCATTGTGAATAATGTAAAGACATTGTAATGTGTGTGATGATCAATAAAGCTCAAGGTTTTCTCTAATGAGCTTTACTTTATTATAATTGTCCATCTTGTTTATTATTGATCATTTACTTAATGAATTTCCTCCATTTAATTATTTAAAGTAATTATTTAATGTTTGAATTTGAAATTCAAATTCAACCTTGGTCCGAATTCAACCATGTCATATCATTTAGAATTCAATCAAGTAAACCCTCCTCTCTTATCTCAAAACCCTAAACTAGTGAAGTAAGAAACAAGTCCGTCGCACTCTCGAAACCCTAACCCCGTGAGGAGTCGAGAGAGAAACTTGTTCCCCTTCGATGCAGTTTTTGTTTAAAAGCGCGAAATTTCCCCAGAATTTACTATGCAATGCACATCCCTTTCTAAAATCTACCCCTCGATCGTCTCTAAACCTGGGACATTACAGGATGGCCAACCTGAACTACATCTACAAATGCAACGATATAGAAGCTATCTGGATGCTTCGAATGAGAAGAGCCCTTTCTATGCACTTGTGAAAATGTTCAAGTCTAGAGGACTGCTGGTTGATACCATCCACACCTCTATCGAAGAACAAGTCGCAATGTTTCTTCATGTCGTGGGTCATAACCAGAGGTTCAGAGTCATCCATAGCACATTCAGATGATCCACTGAGACTATCTCTCGGTACTTCCAGCAGGTGTTGTACGCAGTTGAGGAGATCAGAGGTGAAATGATCAAGGCAGCATCAATTAACACACCACCCAAGATCAAGAACAGCTACATGTGGTTCCCGTATTTCAAGGTGAGTACAAAATCATGTTTGTTCTACTTATCAGATGTGTGGTACTGTCACAAACATGACTGTGTGCTAATTGTTTGACAAGATTGTATTGAGGCTATTGATGGTACTCATTTGACTGCAAAGGTACCGAGATGAATGTCTGCAGCATCTACGGGAGAAAGCACTACACCAGCGAGAACGTGCTAGCAGCTATGGATGTCGATATGAGATTCACATACGGGCTTGCTTCCTGGGAGGGTTCAGCTCGTGATGCAAGCATCCTGTCCGACACCTTGTCAAGGCCTGATGGGTTGCAAATCCCTGAGGGTAAGTTCTACCTTGGAGATGCTGGATATGCATGCCAACCTGGTATTCTACTTCCCTTCAGGAAAACAAGGTACCACCTCAACTAGTTTACTCCAAGGAACCTATCCCGGAATGCGAAAGAGTTGTTCAATCTGAGACACTTAAGCCTTAGAGTCACAATTGAGAGGGCTATTGCTGCATTGAAGAACATATTCAAGGTCCTTAACCAGAAACTGTTCCACACTTTTAACACTCAAGTAAAGATGGTCCTTGCTTGCTGCATTCTTCACAACTGGATCCTAGTTTGGGGCGAGGATGACTTCTTCCAAGAGGTTGTCACTTTTGATAAAGTTGAGACCGGCCATGGCGTGGAGGCAGACGACAATGAAGCCTACAAGGAGAAGAGGAAAGAGTGGGCGGATGCTATGTGGGAAGCCAGAGGCAACACCACCATTTGAGAAGTATAAGAACAAGTGAAGAAACCCCCTTTAATCCCCCGCCTTCTCGAACCCCAATTTGATTTCCGTATCTTCAACTACCCTGTGATAATAAACTGACATTCGTAGTAGCCAGGGGTGGAGCTCTTTTGGCTTACCCTGATGCACATGCATCATGGTCCAAGATTCTTTTTACTAGTAGTATTTGTGAGCTCGATGAGTGAAGTGCATCAGGTTAGCTAGCGAAAAGTGCACCAGGGAAACAGAAATGCATCTAATAAAGGCTGTAGGTTTGAAGATGCACCAGGGAAGATTTGACTCGAGCTCCACCCCTCGTAGTAGCTAGGGAGCATCGTTATGAACTACCTTTCGTACTAGCTAGGGCTGATTTCGTGAACAGCTAGTTTCGTCAGCGCAATTGTCATGAACTATGATTTCTATGTGATGGGAGGTGATAGTATGGTAAGGCTACCCTTTGCAGAGAAGAGGTGACCTTATGCTCAGCTGGATGGTATTAAACATGTGTAGTTTCATCTCCATCGAGATTTGGAATTGGCTGCAGACAAACAAATAAATATGTCTTTTTGGATCAAACCATGCAACCCAACCTACCAAACAACATGTCAATACTAGTTGTGGCTCGTTCCGAACGCGCAGGTGCTCTCGCACCACTGTGCACACCAGTAAGCTACGAATCGGGCTCAGACTACCAAACACGCTCTACTGTTGTGCAACCTTTTTGTGTCTTACGCATATCCATTTTGAAAATCTTGGCTCCACCACTGCTAGGTAAAGAGAGGCCAAAATTCTGGCAAGTTTGCAAGTGTGACCCCTTAATTCAGATTGACGGGGTAATCTCCATCTCGTGGGCATGAAGGGGACGTGCGAACCGCAAGGTAGAGCATACTACTACACTGTTCCCTATCACGTCAGGTCGTCAGCAGCACACCATTCTCAAACCATGGGCACCTGGACATCGCCCTCTCACTAAATGATTAGTCCGCGTCTTGAAACCAATCATTAGCACGACACGTCCGTTTCGGTGCAGCGAGCAAGTCCAAAAGCCCAGGACCAGGAGCTGGAGGTCCCGATTCGGAAAGGACCCATTGCTTCGTTCGTGCACTGTCATGTTCCGTTCGTGCTCGACACGACCAAGAACAAGAAGCTGCTGCTACTGAACTGAACTGGCAATGCTTACTTGCTTGCATAGGTTCATGTACAAGTGAAGTGCAGAGTACACCTAAGTACAACATTAATTACTAAGCCCTGTTCTACATCCTTGGCTAATCAACAAATTATTGAGTCACTAATTACTGCAACTGGTAATTTTACAACGCTCTCGCTACAGCTGAACTGAACCCAAAATTTGGCGCATCTACCATGTCACGCAAAGTAGTCCCAGATGATGGTGAACGAGTCGCCCCTCGAGTCCGCGCTGCCCCGCCGGCGGCGCGGGCAAGGCAGAAGGCAGCGCCATGGCAGGCGGCGGCTTCGCGTCGTTGGCCATGACAGGGAGCCTGATCTCCTTGAGCACCACTACCACGCCCATCATTGCCGTGGGACACGCACACCACAGCCATGGCGAGCACCTGCCGCATCTTGAACAGGTCTCCCGAAATTTGGCCTTTATATGCAGATTCACGCACGATCGATACTACCGCTTAGGGCGTTACCGTTAGTACTCGTCAACGGATGCAACACAAGGAGTGGTATTACTGGTCTAAGTACTGGTCAGGTACCACTGCCTATTCTACAATCGGGGCGGTGCCGAGCCCTATACGGCTATACTACAGCGCGCGTGAGACCTCTAAGTTCCGTGTCAGGTACCGGTTAGGGTACATGACCAACACAACCCCTAGGGCGGAACCAGAGCGGTACGGCATGCGATAATACTGCTCCTCGAGGAGCAGCGATAGTGCCACAACAACAATTCATGCGCCTGGATACCGTATCGATGTTCATAGGTAGTATCGTTTTTTGTGGAGACAGCGGCACTACCGGTGGCCACACCGGTTTTACCAGCGAGTAAAAAACTGTAGAAACAACACAAACAGAAATGCAATAACCTGAGATAGGAAATTTTAATTTAGGTTAAACTACTTTTTGTAAAGAGGATAAAAATCTTAAAGACAACTGGGGAATATTTTTTCAAGAATTTAAAGGTGAAACCTGTTGACACGAAGAACATGTGAAACCTCCACTATAGGAAACAAACAAGTATTCAAGTAAAATCTATTTTCGATGAACTAGAGCTTGTCATGGAAGTGACCATAAGCTCTAAATCACCACATATATAAGATCCAAATAATAACCAATAAATATGATGACAACAATCATGCAAGGGTTTGAACTCTCTTCAAACGATACGATCAAGTAACTCATTCGAGAGCCCTCTCGATAATACATCCAACTATCCTATAAACCGGTCTCTCAATTACACCATGAGACCTGTAAGAAAGAAACTATATCAAGAGCAAATATTAAACTTGCGCATTTCACTTGAGCTAGATGGTGAAGATCTTGACTACTTCAAGATGAAACGTCTTTATTGCTTGCTTGATGAAGTCTTGCGAATTGCTCCCCCATAGTCCACTGTCGGGGAGCTTCGTCTTCAGCATAGCTTCATGTCGCCAAACACAATGCTCTCAATGGTGGGATGACATCGAGATGTTGTCATTGCGCCGATTTGCCATTGCGCCGATTCTACTCCGAACCTAGGCTTTCGCCCGAAGACACCACCAAATCAAGTGAGAGTAGGGAAGTGTTGCCACACCTCAATGACGGCTCCAAGGAGGGGAACGACACCCACAAGCGTTGACAATGTTGGTACCAACAAGGCAGGCTAGACTTTCGTCCGTATTGCCACACACCACCCACAGTAGCTGGATTGGGGCAGCCGATCTTGTCGTCTGTACCGCCACCGCATCACCTCGTCCACGCAGCTATAACCTAGTGGTCCAACAACTCCTAGCATGGTAGAGAAGACGCGCCCAACTTTCACCTCCAGCCCCACCGCGCTTGTCCATATGGCTACTCTTGTCCGACAACCGCACAGATGTCCCAACTCTGAAACTCAGATCGGGCCTAAATATTTTATAGGATTAGTTTCTATATGATATGTTCGTATTAATCAAACAACTAGTGTAGAAAGAATTTACATAGAATTTAAATCCTACGCAATTACTATACAAATCATATGAATAAAAAAAAACCTAATTCAAGAGAGTGTTATGCTGTGTTTGGTTGCAAGGAATTGGACTCTGAATTGGGGAATCTAGAATTGAGGGCCCAATTCCGCTGTTTGGATGTGCTAGATATTGATGTGTGGAATTGCTGGCCAATTCTAAGCGCAGGCCCGCGCGAGGCAACTTATGCCGTGCCCCAATTCAGAGCTCCCGACCTCTGTATTGCCTCTGAATCGAGCGACGGGCTCGCTCTCTCTCCCGAAAAAGTACGAGCCACTCCTCCCGTCGCCTTCCTCCGCATCGCCGGCCGCCAGGTACAGCGCCGCCCCTCTCTCCCTCCGTCCCAACTCCGGCCGCCCTCCTCCGCCCCTCCCCTCCTCTCCCCCTTGGTCCCCTTCACCCTAGCTGCCCAGTGCGACCCGAACCCTAGGTAGCTCCCGTCGTCGGCCGCCGGTGGTAGAGAGGCGGCGGGCGGCGGACGCGCGGCGGCGTCCCCTTTCGCGGACGAGCGGCGGCCTCCCGGAGCCGCAGACGCGCGCCGGCCTCCCTTCGCGCGGAGGAGCGACGGCCTTCCCTGGCGCGGAGGAGCGACGACCTTCCCTGGCGCGGACGAGCGGCGGCCTCCCGGAGCCGCAGACGCGCGCCGGCCTCCCTTCGCGCGGACGCGCGCCGGCCTTCCCTGGCGCGGACGAGCGCCGGTGTCCCCTGGCGTGGACGAGCGCCGCCCTTCCCCTCGCGCAGACGCGCTCATGCCTGCCCTGTTTTGTGCCGAGTATCTATTGACATCAATTTTATTTCGATTTTTGCAGAAGTTGAGGAGAACAAGTGCTGAGACCAATTCGTGTTGCGACCAAGGTTCGAAATTCATGTTTTGTGTTATGAGATATGAAATTGGGCTATGCAAAATATGAGATCTGAACTTGGGCTATGCATACTTGTTGTTCATAATGTTAATGCTTCCATGTTAATATGAATTTGGGCTATGCATATTTAAATTTCAAACTTTGTTTGTGCATTGTAGAATCATCATGTCTCACCAAGAATTGGTTCATTACATTTGTGAAGAGAACAAACGAAGAAAAAGAAAAAGAATAATGCTCACAAAGATGTATTTTGAGGTGTCTATGGTTGCATTAGCATATGCTAGTACTCAGAGGTCACCGAGGGACCTAGGTGCCTTCGATGACTTTGAGAAGAAGGTGGCATATAGAAAGTATGTATTGGCAAGAACATACAATGGGACGGAGACAAGATGCTATGATGAGTTGCGTTTAACAAAAAGAAATTTCCATAATCTTTGTGCTATGTTGCGTGAGAAGGGTGGTCTCAAAGATACAACCTATGTCACGGTAGAAGAAAATGTTGCTATGTTCTTACAAGTAGTTGGGCATGGAACTAAAATGCGGATGATTGGCTATGAGCGGTCTTTAGAGACAACCAGTAGGCACTTCGGTAATGTGTTAACTGACATCTTATCTCTAACTGGGGAGTTCATCAAGCTTCCTGAGCCTACTGCCACCCCTCCCGATATTACAAATGGAAGTGGTTTCCCAATGCACTTGGAGCTCTAGACGGGTGTCATATTGATGTGTTTGTTAGGGTGGCTGACAAAGGGAGGTATAGGAATAGAAAACAAGACATCAGCACTAATATGTTGGGTGTGGTTGATTGGAACATGAAGTTTCTCTATGTTCTACCTGGTTGGGAGGGCTCGGCATCGGACTCTAAAGTGTTGAAAGATGCCATGAGAATTGACCGCCAATATGCATTTGTTGTACCAGAGGGTACCTCTCTTTGCTCTTGGCTTTCTTTTTCTCATGTTTAATTCATAACTAAATTACTTATTTGATGCATATAGGGAAGTACTACCTAGTTGATGCAGGTTATACAAATGGACCTGGATTCCTATCTCCATTTCGATCCACTAGGTACCACTTGAAAGAGTGGGCTGCTAGTATACTAGGGCCCCAAACTGAAAAGGAGTTGTACAACTTGAGGCATTCTCGTGCTAGAAATGTAGTGGAGAGATGTTTTGGGCTATTGAAGAAAAAATGGGCCATCCTACGTTCTTGTTCTTTCTTTTCCATAGAAGACCAGGTAATACATGTCGGTATGGTTTGTAGATGGTTTGGGTTGTTGAAGAATTGCTAACTATGACATAAATATTTGCAGATTCGAATTATTAATGCTTGTTGTGTGTTACACAACTATGCAAGGGATAGACAACATGTGAGGGATGATCTATTGCTGCGGGAGATTGACGCTGAACTAGCGGCTACGGTCCCCGAACTCGCGGATGATGTCGCACTAATTAGAAGTGTGCAGCTAAGCGAGACATGGACCACGTTTAGGCAGGATTTAGCTGATGAGATGTTTGCTGAGTACCTTGTGACACATGACGAACTAGCAATGGAGTAGTGTTTGAGTAGAAATCTAGCTTATGGTGTCCTTTTTTTGCTAGCTAGATGATGATGCTTTTGCCATTTGTGTGATATTTCCTACATGGAACCTTTGGCTGAATATATATATGTTTTAACTATCTACAACTTGCTATTTCTCCTTACTTGTATTATATATGTCACTTGTAGAAGCATGGCTGAACCAAAAAATAAGAAGGCTAGTAGGACTTACCTTGTGTGGACTAATGAGATGGACACTGCACTATTGTCCGTTCTTGTTGACCATCACAACAGAGGTGACCATGCACAAAATGGTTGGAAGCCACATGTGTACAATGCTTGCATAAAGCATGAAGCATGTGAAGGAGACATGTAATATTGTCATCAACAAAGACAAGATAGTAGCAAGAATTAAAACATTTGACAAGCATTATGAAGTCATCAACAAGATGCTTTCCCAGAGTGGCTTTGGATGGGATTGGGATAATAACATGGTGAGTGTTGACAGTGATGAAGTGTGGGCTAGATATGTGGAGGTATGTAACATACTATTTTTTTGCAACTTGACTATGCATTCTTTTGAACTTGAACATCATCTCGAATATATGTGCATATTATGTAGGCAAACAAGGATGCAGCTTCATATAGGCACAAAGAAGTGAAGAATTGGCAAGCTATCTCTACTATATATTCAAAAGACCATGCCACGGGTGCAGGTGCAAGGACAGGAGGTGAGTGTGCTCAAGTTGGATCCTCATCCGTTCCTCAGGTGGTGGTTGAGGATGATGAAGAAACTCCTGAGCTGCCTAAGAAGAAGAAGCAACGCACTGCTGATGCTATCATGAGCATGGTGGGAGAGCTGAGAATGACGTTTGAGGAGGCTTTGAACTCAACCGTCCCACTACCACCACCACCACCACCAGCAGCACCAAAGGTTACTCCTTCATCTGAAATCTTGGTTGAACTGAAGAAAATACCAGATTATGGTTTTTTTGGCCTCCGGAGCCGCTCATGCCGAACTGGCAATGCGT
>NC_061512.1:222230418-222254271 GCF_022539505.1 Lolium rigidum | reverse complement strand
TAAAGTACTTAACAAAATCAATAATGTTCCAATGTACAATAATCAAATGACTAAAATGCAAGTAAAGCCAATTTAAGGTAGCTTTGATGCTATGGGTATGATTGGTTTGCTGCCAACGCTGAGCCTACCAACTTGTTGTCTCGCCAAAGAGATATGGCTTTCGTTTGGAATGCCGCCAAAATATTGGTTCACCCGCCCGCTCAGGCTTCTACCAAACACAGCCTATGTTACTACTAACCGAGTGAAGTGCATCAAAGCCTTCTTGAACTAGCAGAAGATACTTTGTTCTCTGAGAAGCATCAAATCTACACGTGGTACCACCTACTATTAGCATTAACACAAATCGCACATCTGGCCATATCACAAGCAGAAAGAGACAGCGGAAAAAGGAGACCGAACCGTAGGAGACCGAACGCGGTGGCAAGCGCCAGCGAGAAGGAGAAGTCCCCGTCTCCGACGATGAGTATGCTCTGCGCGGAGGAGTAGTGCTTGAGCCACTTGACCCCGCCCTCGTCCTTCTCCGCCTTGCCATTCCCCTTCACGGCGATCGGCTGCACCCCTTCCACCACCGGCGCCCCGTCGATGAAGATCACCGGAACCCAATCGAGGGCTTCCTTCTTTCCCACCGCAGTCGCGTCCACCAGTGGCCTCTTCTCCCCGCCTCCGGCCGCTGCGACCACCGGAAACCCTAGCAGCGGTGCCTCGCCCTCCCCGTCGACGGCGATCACCGGAACCCCCGCCGCGCCTTTCACTCCCGCCGCCACCCCCGCCTCCACTGGCGCCTCTCCGCCGCCGCCGCCGCGTCCGGCCTTCGCCGGGCGCCGTGGCCGCCGCATTCCCCAACTCCCCTGGCGAGAGCGACTGTGACGAGACGAGCAGAGTACGCGCGTGGGACTCGGGTCCACTTCAGAATGCTGCAATCAAACCCAAGAGCGTTGGCCTTTTGACCTGGCGTTGAAACCCATGTCGTGCCGGATTTTGCGCAGACGCTGACACGTGGTGTGGATTCTGCGCTTAGCGAATTTGAAATTTGAAATGCTGGGTGATGTTTTCCCAGATTACACTTGCTGCCGTGCAACATTGTCGTTGCAGCAATTTGTTTTCTCTACTACTTAAAAAGACTAACGTGGTTCCTTATTCTGCCAGCCATAAATACGTTTCGTCGTCAATCTAGGTGCGCTATATTTCTATCATCTCGCGTGGGCCTAACTGGGCCAAAGCCCAACTACCTCGAGTGGAACGGAAACCCTAGGCACCCGAAACCCTCGCTCCTCGCCCTGCCGAATTCTACGACACGAGCGCAGCTCCTGCCGCCGACCACCCTCCGCCTCTTCCCGCTCGCGCGGAGCTTGGAGGACCTCCAGTCCGCCGGCCACCTACCTACCCAAACGACGCCACCACCCCCATCGCCGTCCTCCCCTCCCCAACACCCCCGCGTGTCCGCACATCCTCCATGTTGGCTTGGATGGCGTCGCTCCCCGCCTTACGGGCTTGGCCGCAGTCGCCTTCGAGCTCCATGAGCGGACTGCCCTGCAGCGACCCATGTCGGCATAGATGGCGTCGCCCCGGCCCTCACCCTGCGGGCCTGGACGCCGCGGCCGCCGTCCTCGAGTTCCACGCACGGACTGCCCTGCAGCAACACGACGCCGCCACAACAACGCCATGCTCGCATACTTCGGTAGTCTGGATTTAGCCGTGGCGCTGCACACGCGGAATTCCCTGCCACTGACGCCCTCTCCCTCTCTCTATCATCGTGCTCTCCTGCTCCTTCCCATGTTTGCCTCCCTTCCTTTCTACTTTCTACATGCATGGCTACTTCGCCTCCGTGCAGGCTAAGTGTTTGTGATATTGTCAAGATGTCCGGTGCATAACACACTGCTTTGACAAGTATTTACAGGTTAATATGTTGATAAATTTCACAAGTACATAAAAGTTCCTCGTGAATGAACTCCTGCTGGAACCAAGCCGCCCTCGAGGTAATATTGTGTTTATTATTGCAGCCAAATTTGCACAAACATCTTCCAGACTTCAGTTTATGTACTGAATTATTTCGCCTTTGCATTCTTCACCATTTATCTGTTATCAACTGCCGCAGTAGCATATTTTTTACACTATATATACTCTGTATTCAATCTTTGTTCTTGTGTTTTCTGTTAGTGCCATAATTTTATGACCATTCTTTTGGATGAATGGAAATTCTATTCATATGTGCTTTCTGACCCGGCTATCTTTTTTGCTTACTCCTTTTAGTAGTTACTGCTGTCTATCTTCAGTATACACATGCTCATGTTTGCTCCATTGTAGGGAGTTAAATTTATGGGCTAATGCTTTCAGACATGGCTTAATTAGGAATGGTCCTGTTTTAAATTGATTTATGTGCTGCTATCTGTTTCAGGTTGTTGAAGAGGCATGCACTGAACTCCTTATAAATATTCTGTGCAAATACCTATACGACCTATCTGAAATGTTCACAAGGTTCGACACATGTCTCTATTTCTATCGTTATATTCACTCGCGGTGCATGGGAAAATGCCAACGCCTTCCCGCCTACTAGCATGTAATTAAGCATGCCACCTGCCTTAGCCCATGAGGTTTTAACCTCTATCTTTGTTAACTCCACAGGTGGTAGGATCAAAGTAGGAGCTGAGCCGTGTGCTGCTCTGTGAAGCGACCGTGATCGTCATGCGACAGATGTTCCAACTGTTGGGGATCACACCGGTTTACAAGCTGTGGTTGACCATTGTTTGATCCTTACATCATACATCCTCCCAAACTACTCGTCATGAAACACATGACGCCAGTCTGGACGCCACCGCTTCGTCCATGCCAGGCACGATTCAAGGTAACGCTTGCGCGCATAGGCTAAATAAATGGAAATTGATTTTATTTTGGTGGAGATGTTAGTTGGTTCATCTGAAGCGAATAGTTAATTAATGAATCTGTTAATGATGCAGTGGCACTGCTATCTCCCTTCTTTGGACTCAACCTTACAGTAAGATGAGAGATTGATTCCCCGCATCCATGTGTATGAACACCTATAACTTGACTGACAAATTGTCTCATCGGATTGTAGATTGAAATTTGTTACGCAATGGGTTTTGATTCAGGAAAGATTAGTTAGAAATCAGCACTGGCACCTTCAAGATGTATGCAAGTAGTTTGCATGGTTGATCCAAGTCGTTGAGTGCTGCAAGTAGTGCTTAATAACCTTTTCCATTCTAAAAAACTACTGCCTTTTCTAAGCATTAGATTTAGTCTGTTTATGTAATTTTTATGGTGACTTGATAATGACGTTAGAAATATATTGAAGGAGTGTCTAGGAGGAACTAGATACTACTTTTTAATTAAGAAGGTGAGATTCGAATCCAGGCTGCCTAGACCACCACCTGTGGTGTTAGCCACTAAGTCCCTGGTGATTTCTCGACAATAGAAAAATATTACCAAGAGATTTTTTTTCTTCCACTGCTGTGCATACTCGCCATGAATTTTATTCAGGAGAATTATACTACCTAGGCAGACGCAGTCCTGAATTGAGATAGTTTTAACATAGTGTATTTAATATGAAATCTGGACAAAATAAGCAAATATTTGGATCAAGATGGAGATTGACGAGCTGCTTAACTTGGGAATGCACCTCCAGAGATCAGAGCCTTTCTCACCACGATGACAAGATGTAGTCCCCATGTTGAGAACTCATAATCTGTTCCTTCAAGTTTAAAACAAGGCTACTGGTAAATCATGTATAGAAATTAGTAGTTAAACTTGCATTCGTAAAATAGACAGTACCGGCAGTTCACTATTTAAAAAATGGTATTTTTGGCTTAATGGTACTTTGCTAAGAACATTTCTTGCGGTACTTTGATAAGAACATTTTTTTTGCTAAGAACATATGTCTGTGGTTGTAAATTAATTTGATCTTGGGGGGCACCAAAAGATGTTGCCTTCAACGATTAATAGTTTGATGTGACCAAGGCTTATCCTATCGAAATAGAAGGCGCCAAAATATTTTGCCTTGAGTGATTAATAGTTTGATGTGACCAAGGGTTATCCTGTCGAAATAGTGAAGCTTCTTGACCCTGTTAATTTCCATTTCCATTCCAAAGTTATTTTGAACTCTGACTGCAATAAGTGATATTGTAGAAGGGTCTTTGACGTTGAACTGAAAGTGTTGTGGTGATTTTGTATGATGAGCATGCCTGACTCACTTTTAGTATATTTTCCATACTTATTAGTGGTCATGGGTTTGTCCATTCATATCACTTTTTATTTATTATTTAATTTGATGAATATATGAGAATAAATTGTCATTTCAAATGGTAGAAGTTAGAACACCAATCAAGCAACCATCATGTTGATTAGTTTCCAGCTGATATGGTGCCATTTCTGTTGTGTACCAGCAACTATTCATTTTGTATGGCTTGCATCTGCATTTTAATCCCATTAAGCCTGCAATTGATCAGTTCAAAACACCATCAATGAGAGTTAAAGTGGCTCCATTGTTCTGGTTTCTTCACTGGTTTTTATGTTTGTTGATTTCTTGCATTTGTCATTAATTGCTTTACATATTAGTAGAAGCGTGACTCTACGGGTTATCAAGAGAACATGATTATGAAATCATATTATTATGTCATATGTAGTAGTGGTATCTGTGTAAGTAAATGTTCCTAGATGACAATATATTTGCAAATTCTGTAATGCGAAGTTCGATTCATAGGAATTGCCAGTTTAGTTTTTTATCCATAACTAATGCTTGCAATGTGAATTGGTTAACTCAATTACACTCTCCTTGCAGAGCCACTGAAGAAACCTCGCGGATCAGGATTCTCGTCCAATTCAAAGTGATATAAAAGGTAAGCTACACCACATTGTCAGCCATTCACCTTGAATTCTACCTTGATCACCATGCTCCCTCCATATGACCTCTATGATATATATATGTTAATTCTGCTTGTTATTTGTACCTCATGGTTTTTCCCAGACTTTGTCATGTAATGTGGAGCGCTTAGCAAGGCATAGCCTGCAACACCACACACGATGCCTTCTCTGCGACCAGGCCCCAAAAACAATGGGCCACCTAATGCTTGAATGCCCTTTTGCCAGGGTAACTTGGCATGAAGTGCTGGCATGGAACGATAGCAAGAGCAACCATCATGTTTTCTTGTTTTCCATCTAGGCATTTGGCTGTAGATTACAAAGTACTAATTGGCGATTCCTTTTTACAATATATTTACAGGCCACATCTAAGCGCCCATATCATTTGGTGGAGTTCGCTTATCTTAAACAGGAGTTGGTTATTTTGTTTTACTACATAATTATCTGGGGATACATTCAACTCCTAGCTTACTACTTATCCTCCAATGGTTTTGGAAGGCCTGCCAAGCTGTCTTTGTTGCCATATGCACATATAGATTAAGTTTTGCCCTAGAGTTCCTGTCAATACTCTTCTATTGATCTCCTGTAATGGCTAGCTTATGCTATAATGTATCTAGCATTATTTTTTAATTGTACTATTTTTGATTGGAGAGGATCATTCATGGTAGCAAGATCCCTTACATGATTAGTCTGATCGAGTAGTTGAAAACCAGAGAGGCTGCTAGCTGACATGTATGTGTACTATGTGATGTTACTTGGAGCAATTTATTTTTGTAGACAAATGGTTTTATATTTATATCATCAAGTTGTATGTTTATGTGTGATAGTACTAATACATACAGTGATTAAAAATGTGGTAGAGTAGAGGTTGCATTCCAGATATTGTGGGGTGTAAATTTTAAAAGCTTCAGCAACTTCAAAGTAATTTTTCCGCAGTGTCATAACTCAAAGGACAGTTTCATGTTAATTAAGGCTTAAAAAGACAGTTTGGTTATGCATATATGTGGCTGCAAAATTACGGCTATGTGGCTGCAAATTTACGGCTTCTCAATATGTATCAGTATCCTAAATTCGTTTGAAAACTCGGTTGCTAGAAAATTGTGGCTTCGCAGAATGCATTCTGATTGAATGTCAAACTATAGGGTTGTCAAAACCTAAAGATATCGATCGTGGGATCGTGGAAATGCAAGGACATTTTACTATAACTCTTGAAATTAATGAGGAGGAAGAAGTACACATACATTTTACTATAGCTATAGAAGTGAGGAGGAATGAGCACATGTTTTCATCAAGTGCAAGAAGGTTAATCTGGTGTGTGGCGAAAGCATGGAATGGAGCATGTTCGACATAAACGGTCGCCTTGAGGCACTACATACCGTATGGGAAATATCGGAGTAATTGAGGATTCAACTGATGATTGCTTGCTGGAGTAACCAGAATAGTACCCGTGTAGGAGATACCCCTTTCTCGGTGGAAGATGATGTTGCTCACAGGGTTTGATGCCATTCTATATATGTGCATTGTGAAATGAAATTTGAGACCCGTGGCAACGCACGGGCATTTGTACTAGTTTGAAATAAAACATGACCTTTTTGTGAATCCTGATCTTGTTATAAATAAAAGGAGAAAGGTAAATAGTGAGCTTTCTATTCTTGACCACAAGAGGTAGCGCAATGCAGGGATTTTTTTTCTTCGGTCGGAATATCCGAAATCTCGACGAAAAACAAAAATTCTGTTACCCCCGTGAAACACTGATACCGGCCAATAACATTCGGTTGGATTTGAATTCAAACTATAGTCTGCATAAAAAAGTTTGTATTATGTATATTGATACGTCTCCGACGTATCGATAATTTCTTATGTTCTATGCCATATTATTGATGATACCTACATGTTTTATGCACACTTTATGTCATATTCGTGCATTTTCTGGAACTAACCTATTAACAAGATGCCGAAGTGCCGCTTGTTGTTTTCTCGCTGTTTTTGGTTTCAGTAAATCCTAGTAACGAAATATTCTCGGAATTGGACGAAACAAAGACCCGGGGTCCTATTTTGCCACGAACCTTCCGAAGACCGAAGAGCATACGAAGTGGGGCCACGAGGTGGCCGGACCACAAGGTGGCGCGGCCAAGGAGGGCCCGCGCCGCCTCGTGGTGTGGGCCCCTCGTCAGCCCTCCGACTCCGCCCTTCCGCCTACTTAAAGCCTCCGTCGCGAAACCCCTGATGCGAAGAACCACGATAGGGAAAACCTTCCAGAGCCGCCGCCATCGCGAAGCCAAGATCTGGGGGACAGGGAGTCTCCGTTCCGGCACCCCGCCGGAGCGGGGAAGTGCCCCGGAAGGCTTCTCCATCGACACCGCTGCCATCTCCACCGCCATCTTCATCACCGCTGCTGCTCCCATGAGGAGGGAGTAGTTCTCCATCGAGGCTCGGGGCTGTACCGGTAGCTATGTGGTTCATCTCTCTCCTATGTACTTCAATACAATAATCTCATGAGCTTCCTTACATGATTGAGATTCATATGATGATGCTTGTAATCTAGATGTCACTATGCTAGTCAAGTGAGTTTTACTTATGTGATCTCCGGAGATTCCTTGTCCCACGTGTGTAAAGGTGACAGTGTGTGCACCGTGTGGGTCTCTTAGGCTATATTTCACAGAATACTTACTCACTGTTATGAATGGCATAGTGAAGTGCTTATTTATATCTCTTTATGATTGCAATGTGTTTTGTATCACAATTTATCTGTGTGCTACTCTAGTGATGTTATTAAAGTAGTTCTATTCCTCCTGCACGGTGTAATGGTGACAGTGTGTGCATCCGTGTTAGTACTTGGTTTATGCTATGATTATGATCTCTTGTAGATTATGAAGTTAACTATTGCTATGATGGTATTGATGTGATCTATTCCTCCTACATAGTGTGAAGGTGACAGTGTGCATACTATGTTAGTACTTGGTTTAGTCGAATCGATCTTTCATGCACTCTAAGGTTATTTATATATGAACATTGAATTGTGGAGCTTGTTAACTCCGGCATTGAGGGTTCGTGTAATCCTACGCAATGTGTTCATCATCCAACAAAAGAGTGTAGAGTATGCATTTATCTATTCTGTTATGTGATCAATGTTGAGAGTGTCCACTAGTGAAAGTCTAATCCCTAGGCCTTGTTCCTAAATATCGCTATCGCTGCTTGTTTACTTGTTTTATCACGTTACTATCTGCTGCGTTACTACCGCCGCGTTACTACTTGCTTGTTTACTCGTCCCGGGCAAAGCACTTTTCCGGTGCCGTTGCTACTACTTATTCATACCACCCGTATTTCACTATCTCTTCGCCGAACTAGTGCACCTATTAGGTGTGTTGGGGACACAAGAGACTTCTTGCTTTGTGGTTGCGGGGTTGCATGAGAGGGATATCTTTGACCTCTTCCTCCCCGAGATCGATAAACCTTGGGTGATCCACTTAAGGGAAACTTGCTGCTTGTTCTACAAACCTCTGCTCTTGGAGGCCCAACACCTGTCTACAAGAATAGAAGCTCCCGTAGACATCAAGCACTTTTCCGGCGCCGTTGCCGGGGAGGAAAGGTAAAAAGGCACTCATACTCCGGTTCCAGGGTAACGATACTTTTCCGGCGCCATTGTGTTTGTGCTCGAAGCTATTTCCTTTAGATCCTGCAATTGCATCTTTTTGTTTCTTGTTTACACTAGTTTGGCATAATGGACAACGAGTGAGCTTCTTATTCTATTTCCTGATTTAAAACATGGATTGTCCGATGCGAAAATTAAAAAACCTATGGAATCTTATTTGCATGCTCGGTAGTAATATTAGTATGAACGCTTTGAACACCATTGTTGATAATAATATAGAAAGTTCTAAGCTTGGGGAAGGCTGGTTTTCATGATCTTTTTAGTCCCCCAAGCATTGAGGAGAAAATTTTCTTTGATGATACTTTGCCTCCTATTTATGATGATTATAATAGTGGTCTTTTGGTACAACCTACTATGAAGAGTAAATTTTATTGTGATTATACTATGCCTCCTACACTTGATGAGAATAATAATGATAGCTACTTTGTTGAATTTGCTCCCGCTATTACTAATAAAATTGATTATGCTTATGAGGAGAGTAATAATTTTATGCATGAGACTCATGATAAGAATGCTTTATGTGATAGTTATATTGTTGAGTTTGCTCATGATGCTACTGAAAGTTATTATGAGAGAGGAAAATATGGTTGTAGAAATTTTCATGTTACTAAAACACCTCTCTATGTGCTGAAATTTTTGAAGCTACACTTGTTTTATCTTCCTATGCTTGTCACTTTGCTCTTCATGAACTTGTTTATTTACAAGATTCCTATGCATAGGAAGCATGTTAGACTTAAATGTGTTTTGAATTTGCCTCTTGATGCTCTCTTTTGCTTCAAATACTATTTCTTGCAAGTGCATCATTAAAACTGCTGAGCCCATCTTAACGGCTATAAAGAAAGAACTTCTTGGGAGATAACCCATGTGTTATTTTGCTACAGTACTTTGTTTTATATTTGTGTCTTGGAAGTTGTTTACTACTGTAGCAACCTCTCCTTATCTTAGTTTTGAGTTTTGTTGTGCCAAGTAAAGTCTTTGATAGTAAAGTAAGTACTAGATTTGGATTACTGCACAGTTCCAGATTTCTTTGCTGTCACGAATCTGGGTCTACCTCCCTGTAGGTAGCTCAGAAAATTAAGCCAATTTACGTGCATGATCCTCAGATATGTACGCAACTTTCATTCAATTTGGGCATTTTCATTTGAGCAAGTCTGGTGCCCTAATAAAATCCATCTTTACGGACTGTTCTGTTTTGACAGATTCTGCCTTTTATTTCGCATTGCCTCTTTTGCTATGTTGGATGAATTTCTTTGATCCATTAATGTCCAGTAGCTTTATGCAATGTCCAGAAGTGTTAAGAATGATTGTGTCACCTCTGAACATGTTAATTTTTATTATGCACTAACCCTCTAATGAGTTGTTTCGAGTTTGGTGTGGAGGAAGTTTTCAAGGATCAAGAGAGGAGTATGATGCAATATGATCAAGGAGAGTGAAAGCTCTAAGCTTGGGGATGCCCGGTGGTTCACCCCTGCATATTCTAAGAAGACTCAAGCGTCTAAGCTTGGGAATGCCCAAGGCATCCCCTTCTTCATCGACAACATTATCAGGTTTCTCCCCTGAAACTATATTTTTATTCCGTCACATCTTATGCACTTTGCTTGGTGCGTCGGTTTGTTTTGTTTTTTGTTTTGTTTGAATAAAATGGATCCTAGCATTCACTTTATGGGAGAGAGACACGCTCCGCTGTAGCATATGGACAAGTATGTCCTTAGGCTCTACTCATAGTATTCATGGCGAAGTTTCTTCTTCGTTAAATTGTTATATGGTTGGAATTGAAAAATGCTACATGTAGTAATTCTAAAATGTCTTGGATAATTTGGTACTTGGCAATTGTTGTGCTCATGTTTAAGCTCTTGCATCATATACTTTGCACCCATTAATGAAGAAACACTTAGAGCTTGCTAATTTGGTTTGCATATTTGGTTTCTCTAGAGTCTAGATAATATCTAGTATTGAGTTTTAAACAACAAGGAAGACGGTGTAGAGTCTTATAATGTTTACAATATGTCTTTTATGTGAGTTTTGCTGCACCGTTCATCCTTGTGTTTGTTTCAAATAACCTTGCTAGCCTAAACCTTGTATCGAGAGGGAATACTTCTCATGCATCCAAAATACTTGAGCCAACCACTATGCCATTTGTGTCCACCATACCTACCTACTACATGGTATTTATCCGCCATTCCAAAGTAAATTGCTTGAGTGCTACCTTTAAAATTCCATCATTCACCTTTGCAATATATAGCTCATGGGACAAATAGCCTAAAAACTATTGTGGTATTGAATATGTACTTATGCACTTTATCTCTTATTAAGTTGCTTGTTGTGCGATAACCATGTTTACGGGGACGCCATCAACTATTCTTTGTTGAATATCATGTGAGTTGCTATGCATGTCCGTCTTGTCCGAAGTAAGAGAGATCTACCACCTTTATGGTTGGAGCATGCATATTGTTAGAGAAGAACATTGGGCCGCTAACTAAAGCCATGATTCATGGTGGAAGTTTCAGTTTTGGACACACATCCTCAATCTCATATGAGAATAATAATTGTTGCCACATGCTTATGCATTTAAGAGGAGTCCATTATCTGTTGTCCATGTTGTCCCGGTATGGATGTCTAAGTTGAGAATAATCAAAAGCGAGAAATCCAAAATGCGAGCTTTCTCCTTAGACCTTTGTACAGGCGGCATGGAGGTACCCCATTGTGACACTTGGTTAAAACATGTGCATTGCAAAGATCAGGTAGTCCAAGCTAATTAGGACAAGGTGCGGGAACTATTAGTATACTATGCATGAGGCTTGCAACTTGTAAGATATAACTTTCATAACTCATATGCTTTATTACTACCGTTGACAAAATTGTTTCATGTTTTCAAAATAAAAGCTCTAGCACAAATATAGCAATCGATGCTTTCCTCTTTGAAGGACCATTCTCTTTACTTTTATGTTGAGTCAGTTCACCTATCTCTCTCCACCTCAAGAAGCAAACACTTGTGTGAACTGTGCATTGATTCCTACATACTTGCATATTGCACTTGTTATATTACTCTATGTTGACAATTATCCATGAGATATACATGTTACAAGTTGAAAGCAACCGCTGAAACTTAATCTTCCTTTGTGTTTCTTCAATGCCTTTACTTTGATTTATTGCTTTATGAGTTAACTCTTATGCAAGACTTATTGATGCTTGTCTTGAAGTACTATTCATGAAAAGTCTTTGCTTTATGATTCACTTGTTTACTCATGTCATTACCATTGTTTTGATCGCTGCATTCACTACATATGTTTACAAATAGTATGATCAAGGTTATGATGGCATGTCACTTCGAAATTATCTTTGTTATCGTTTTGCTCGCTCGGGACGAGCGAACTAAGCTTGGGGATGCTTGATACGTCTCCGACGTATCGATAATTTCTTATGTTCTATGCCATATTATTGATGATACCTACATGTTTTATGCACACTTTATGTCATATTCGTGCATTTTTCGGAACTAACCTATTAACAAGATGCCGAAGTGTCGATTCTTTGTTCTATGCTGTTTTTGGTTTCAGAAATCCTAGTAACGAAATATTCTCGGAATTGGACGAAATAAAGACCCAGGGTCCTATTTTGCCACGAACCTTCCAGAAGACCGAAGAGCATACGAAGTGGGGCCACGAGGTGGCCAGAACACAAGGCGGCGCGGCCAAGGAGGGGCCCGCGCCGCCCTGTGGTGTGGGCCCCTCGTCAGCCCTCCGACTCTGCCCTTCCGCCTACTTAAAGCCTCCGTCGCGAAACCCCTGATGCGAAGAACCACGATACGGAAAACCTTCCCGAGCCGCCGCCATCGCGAAGCCAAGATCCGGGGGACGGAGTCTCTGTTCCGGCACCCTGCCGGAGCGGGGAAGTGCCCCGGAAGGCTTCTCCATCGACACCGCTGCCATCTCCACCGCCATCTTCATCACCGCTGCTGCTCCCATGAGGAGGGAGTAGTTCTCCATCGAGGCTCGGGGCTGTACCGGTAGCTATGTGGTTCATCTCTCTCCTATGTACTTCAATACAATAATCTCATGAGCTGCCTTACATGATTGAGATTCATATGATGATGCTTGTAATCTAGATGTCACTATGCTAGTCAAGTGAGTTTTACTTATGTGATCTCCGGAGATTCCTTGTCCCACGTGTGTAAAGGTGACAGTGTGTGCACCGTGTGGGTCTCTTAGGCTATATTTCACAGAATACTTACTCACTCGTTATGAATGGCATAGTGAAGTGCTTATTTATATCTCTTTATGATTGCAATGTGTTTTGTATCACAATTTATCTGTGTGCTACTCTAGTGATGTTATTAAAGTAGTTTTATTCCTCCCGCACGGTGTAATGGTGACGAGTGTGTGCATCCGTGTTAGTACTTGGTTTATGCTATGATTATGATCTCTTGTAGATTATGAAGTTAACTATTGCTATGGTGGTATTGATGTGATCTATTCCTCCTACATAGTGTGAAGGTGACAGTGTGCATACTATGTTAGTACTTGGTTTAGTCGAATCGACCTTTCATGCACTCTAAGGTTATTTAAGTATGAACATTGAATTGTGGAGCTTGTTAACTCCGGCATTGAGGGTTCGTGTAATCCTACGCAATGTGTTCATCATCCAACAAAAGAGTGTAGAGTATGCATTTATCTATTCTCGTTATGTGATCAATGTTGAGAGTGTCCACTAGTGAAAGTCTAATCCCTAGGCCTTGTTCCTAAATACTGCTATCGCTGCTTGTTTACTGTTTTACTGCGTTACTTCTGCTGCGTTACTACTGCTTGTTTACTGTCCTGGGCAAAGCACTTTTCTGGTGCCGTTGCTACTACTTATTCATACCACCTGTATTTAACTATCTCTTCGCCGAACTAGTGCACCTATTAGGTGTGTTGGGGACACAAGAGACTTCTTGCTTTGTGGTTGCAGGGTTGCATGAGAGGGATATCTTGACCTCTTCCTCCCTGAGATCGATAAACCTTGGGTGATCCACTTAAGGGAAACTTGCTGCTGTTCTACAAACCTCTGCTCTTGGAGGCCCAACACTGTCTACAAGAATAGAAGCTCCCGTAGACATCATATATATCAAACAATTGCTCAAACAAGCTAAACATGAGACCAGCCAGACCCAAACTAGCTCATAAAGTCTTCGCCGTCACGCTGCAGCGGGCCAGCTAATACACCACCACCAATGATCCCCGCCGACGCACCTCAGCCACCTCCAGTGAACGTCGTCCATGCCTAAGGAAGCCCGTCCAGATCAAGATGGGGCCCAAAGGGCCCAAACCTAGGACGTTAGGGCGGTGTCGGCCGCTCTCACATGACCAACCGGCCGCTTCCAGGCCACCACAATGCCCCACCGCAAAGGAATTGTGCCGCCGCCTCGAGGACCATCCGGCCGCGCCGGACCTGCATCAAGCCGAAGAGCACAGCCGCGGGGCACCGTGCGGCGCACCACCACACACAGCGAGCGGCAATTACATTTCAATTCAAAATTTGATAGATAGCCAAATGATGATACAACATTAAGGTGTTTATGGATGGATTGTCACCGCCTACCGTTTTATTAGAGGAGTGGCCACGGGTTTCACTTTTTCCGGTGGATTGCAATAGCAGTTAAATGCCCGGACCAAATAAACTTCAGGACTAGGTGCAAGATGCCTCTTAGAAATATGCCTACAAGGATTAATTCGAGAAGATATGTTCACAAGGATTGAAGAATCAAGCAAGCATTATAGAAAGTTTTTCTAAGAACTGAACCGTACAAGATATCCTTAAGCCAAAAAAAGCTCTAAACATCTAGAGGTTATAGCACACTTAAAATATTGCCCGCAAAAAACTAAAACTACCACAAGTGGTAGTAATGGGCTGCCCTAGCTGGCGCTCGGTCGCCAGGAGATTAGCGAGCGATCGGTTTCCGACAGGATTAGAAGTAAACGTGTTTTCCTTTGCCGTACGTTTGCATGCATGTAAAAAGAAACAATCCTTTCAAATTTGAAAGTTTAAAACGTTTTAACTTTTAAATGACAACTCCGATTTAAGATTCGCTTTCACCAATAAATCCATCTCGACGAGATCTTCAAAACTAGCACTCATGTTAATATGTTTCGACAAACTTTTTTTCTGGCTAAAAGTTATCAACCCTCTCTATTTGAATAATCAACCCCTCCGTACTTGAGTGATCAATGGCAAATGTATAAAATTATCAACCTGGTGCAGACTATTGAGGGAAAGTTCTGCATGCAAACACAAATAGACGAATCTGCTGATGTCAGCGGAATCTTTTCCAAATTTGAAAATTCAAAACGTTTTAACTTTCAAACGACAACTCCAAATTAAGATCCGCTTTCACCAATAAATCCGTCTCGACGAGATCTTCAAAACTAGCACCCATGTTGATATGTTTCGAGAAACTTTTTTTCGGGCTAAAAGTTATCAACCCTCTCTATCTGAATAATCAACCCCTCCGTACTTGAGTGATCAACGGTAAATGTATAAAATTATCAACCTGGTGCAGGCAATTGAGGGAATGTTCTACATGCATGCACAAATAGACGAAATATGCTGATGTCAGCGGAATCTTTTCCAAATTTGTAAATTCAAAACGTTTTAACTTTTAAACAACAACTCCAAATTAAGATTCGCTTTCACCAATAAATCCGTCTCGACGAGATCTTCAAAACTAGCACCCATGTTGATATGTTTCGAGAAACTTTTTTTCGGGCTAAAAGTTATCAACCATCTCTAATCAACCCCTCCTTACTTAAGTGATCAACGATAAATATATAAAATTATCAACCCCAAAGTTAATTTTATTTGAAACAGTTTAGCGAGTTTTTTTTAGTTTAGAAGCTATCAACCCGGTGTCCTGTTATTTATCAACAGTAAATATAAATAACTACCAACCCTAAAAATCTAATTTTATTTCGAATATTTTGGCGACTCTTTTTAGTTTACAAGTTATGAACCCGGTGTCCCGTTATTTATCAATGGTAATTATAAATAACTACCAACCCTAAAAAGTATTCCATTTAGAATATTTTAACGAATATTTTTTTATTTTACAAGCTATCAACCTGGTGCCTCGTTATTTATCAACGGTAAATATTAATAAATAATAACACTAAAAAGTATTTCATTTAGAATATTTTAGCGACTCTCTTTTAGTTTACAAGCTATTAACCCGGTGACCCGCTATTTATCAATGGTAAATGTAAATAAAAATCAATCCTAAAATTTTAATTTAATTTAAAACATGTAGCGACTCTTTTTTTGTTTACAAGTTATCAACCCGGTGCCCCGTTATTTATCAACGGTAAATATAAATACCTAGCAACTTTTGTTAGAAATATTTTAGCAACTTTTGTTAGCTTACAACTTAAAACAGTACTTAAATTTGAGTAGTAAGTGATAGTTCATTTAAGTTGCAAGTGGATCTTCCCACCCGTTATTTTCCCCTTAAAAACCACTAGCCCGAAAAAGGAATTGCAAAAGGACCCCATTAAATATGAATTACCGTACGAAAATAAAACCCGAAAGGGAATTGCAAAAAGAGAATTGAGAGTCTGCCTCATGCTGAAGAAAAAAAGTGTGAGATGATATGTGTATGCATGCAACAACTTATGAAAGAGTGCTGAAAAGTTGGCTCATTAAATACAAATCCATAAGATGCTATGTGCATGTGCATGCATGCAGTGTGAACGATCTTGGCTGCATGCAACTTGCAAAGTAGTAATACAAAGCTGTTAGTGTGAACACGTGTGAACGCAATTAAAACACTACGTGATAAAAAGGGAATTGAGTCGCGCTTTCGCGCGAGCGCTCCGCGCCGACAGAAACCGATCGCTCGAGCGAGCGATTGCCAGGGAGGGGATTCGGGTAGTAATCAGCAAAGCAGAAGGTTGCAGATATTGTTGCCTTTGGTAGACGCTAGTCAGGTCGAGTGGTCAAACATGCACATACGTTACCAACAGACAGACCATATTTCAGCTCAATTAAACATAGTTTGCCTGATCAAACTGTTCGCCTATCGAAGGTAATCTACATATATTGGAACTACAGTTTTACAAACTGAAAAAACCACCGTAAAAACTGATTCTCCACGAACCAAACACTCCGACCAACTAACTAGATCGAGGTGCTCAAAGTCAGGAACAAGATGTTTGGAGCCAATCCAAACATATTTGGGCCCCTACCACCAGCTTGAAGACAACGGACACTATAGGAATGGGCCGAAACGCCGACGGTCTAGCCATACGCCGGCCAAAAGTCGGGGCCGTCGGCGTATGGGCCGTCCAGACCAACCCGCCAAAAAGGACGTCGGCGTAGCAATGCCCTCGGCATAGGCGACGCTATGCTGACGGTTGCCCTCGGCGCACCGCGGGCCGTCGGCATAGGCCTGAGATGTGCCCCACCAACTCTGGACCGTGTTGGCGCTGATACGCCGAGGGCTGCCCTCGGCATAGCCTCGCCCAACTTTTTTTCTATTTTCTACTCCAAGTTTTATATTTTTCCTAGAAACTAAGTAACATAAGATGATGTAGTGCGAAGGTTTCACATGTTTTTGATTTTTTTGAATTAGTTGTGCTCGATTCAAAATGCGGTCAACACAGCGGGCATGAACTTTCTAACCTATATGCATAATTTTTTAAAACTTTTTGTAGATCTATGATAAAATATATAGTTGTGAACCCAAAAATATTTTTTTCAAAAAATTTAGGGCAAACAATCATGCACCTGTAGTTCAAATTTTGCCCGCTTCCATCTGAATCGGTAACAATTTGTCTTTTTGGTGAGAGGTGCCTAGAAATATTTTGAGGTGCAAAAAGTTGGTGATTTGTACACAGAATATAGTCTAGCATTCTTTAAAATTTAGGTGGTGCAATTTTGGAATGGTTTCTTGGTAGGTGCTTCACAAAAAATCCTGCTTTTCACGCTCGGTAATTAAAAAATGGATTGTTTATGCTGCCTACGATGTGGAGGCCTCAGCCTCTCGTGTAGCGGCGACCTTGTCCACTGACAACGACGATATCATCGACATCTCCGACAACGACGAGGAGTTTTTTTGGATGAACATCGCACACGCTTTAGTATGAGAAAATCATATGGGATATGCTAATTATCACACATGGTTTCAGTTACGTTTCACAAACTTAGATTCTCTATAAAATTGTTTGTGAATGTTTTGATTGTGAAATAGTTCCACGAGTTCACCAATTTTGTTTGAAATGCAAACTCGGAATCTTCATGCAATTTACATCCCCGTCTATAAAATGTGTCACTCACTCTTCCCGTTGGTGGCCTCCCCACATTAACACCATGCATTCCTGCAAATCCACTCTAGTATTCATCGACCATGCACCGTCCAATGCGGAAAAGGACCATTCCTCAAAGCACACTGCTTGGGGAAGCATCATCAACCTCACGGGTTATAACTCGGAGGAGGAGCAAGCTCCAAAGCAGGAGGAACACATTCCAGAGGAGGAGGAGCTGGACATGATTCATGAGGATGACTTGGAGGAGCATATGGTGCTGGAGGATTCTATCGGGTCGGCGCGGCATGAGGAAGAAGCTGAGCATCCCGTGGTGGAGGACACCTTCGAGACTCTTTGCGGGGACCGGCTACGTGCATAGTTGTGTGCCAAGAAGAAAGGTAAGAAGGACGGGTGCGCAGCGAGTCCGAAGTTTCCCGCCGACGAGCTTGCGGAGCTTTGTATGACCATGGTGGCAAGGCGCAGGGCTTTCCTATGAAGCTATGAATATGGGTGGGTCGACAGGCTCTAGCGACCATTTCGCCGACGATGATGAGGCATCAATCTTCGGAGAGGACGTATCCATGGCGATGCATCAGTCCTTCTATTTATGTACTACCAACTAGTCAAAGGCATTTGGATTATAACATGGCATTGTTTTTGCAACTTGTAAACAAATGTTTTCTTGGCGTATGAAGTAAGATCAATTAGATCGGCCAAAAGAAACGAAATGTTTGCGTGCCAATGGTAGTTCACTGTTTGTTTCTCATTGAGTTCAGTTAGCCAAAGAACCTTCTCAAAATTTAATGTTATAACAGGCTTTTAGAACCTTTGGTTTCTTAGTCAACCACTCATTAACCGGTTTCTTTTGATATGTAGCGCGCACAAGCAGCTGGTGCATGGGTATTTTTGCAAATGCACGGCACCTGCTTCGTCCCTATGGTGAAACCCACTTAGCCACAAGAGAGGACTTCCTTACAAGACATGAGATTTTTTTTTAAAAACGGAAGCAAAATTTTTAGCTTGTCCATTAATTAAAAGTAAATTGTTTAGTTTTTAGAAGAAAATCAGGTGAGAACCTACAATTTTGGTCCACGCTCACCCAAACACTCTCCACCCACAACTAACGAACAGCCGAGCCTAACATAAGACCTGAACATCAGAGCCACATCCACACATGCCAACACAAAGATCACAGAGCAACACGAACTAACGCGACGCCGACAACCTACACGAAAAAGGGAGAACTCCATCAATCACGCTGAACAACCTGCCACGACAAAATGGCCGACACACCTATACTCCTCTGGACGATCGTGCCCTCACGCTGCAGTTCATCGGTGACCAGTACAAGCTGCAGCCGAAATTCTTAAAGGCACCGGCTTCCTTCCGTCGCTGACTCGTGCTCCCAGCTCGTGCTCGTGGAGGTGGACGTCGCCAAGTAGGCAAGCAGGAGTGCTCCCAGGGCTCGCAAGTAGTCATGGTCACCCACGGCAATCGTCACCGTGGCCAGGGCCGCGGTGGTGACCGCGGCGGCAGTGGCGGTGTCCAGAACGGCGGGGGCGGCCCACTGCCGTAGCGGCCACCAGGCTACCAGCACGGAGGGCACGGTGATGGTCAGTACGGCCACCAGGGTGGTTCCCAGCACGGCGGGCAGCAGGGCCAGCAATACGGTGGCCACGGCGGCCAGAACGGCTACCAGAACGGCTGTTGTCATAAACATGAAATTCGAAAATGGCAAGCAGAGTAGGAGACGGTGCTGTAACTGTAAGCCTGGCAATTTTCTGAAGTTGCAATATGTTAGTAACTTAGTATTCGACTTCCCCTCGGATTACGAACTTGAACGCCGTCTCCTCAGTCCCCACTCCCCATTGCAGTAGCGCTCAAGGTTCTCTGGCTCCCAGTCCGAGTTTAACTAGAGCTCGTCTTGCTGAGCTTCCGAAGCTCAATATATACCCAGCGCCACCTATCCTTTCTCTCGCCGTTTCTTCATCGCCTAGCTTCTGATGGATTTCGTTTTTGGAGAGTCTGTATTTCAGATGTTGTTTTGGCGGTGTATGTATTGTTGTTGTTAGACCCGAGATACTGTAGCGGGACTTTTGTTTCTTAGTTTTCTTTTCCTTTTTTTGGCTGTGTGCATCCATAGTGTCATTATGGTGGGTGTAATTGATATCTTTTTGATATTAATATATTCCCTTTATCGAAAAAAAGCTTCTGATGGATCTCCTACACCTTCCGTTCCCAATGGGAATCAGACGCTCCTATTTTTAAACATAAGGCTATGAGCCCGGCTTTATATATAAAGCCCCAACGGAACTGCATAAGCGTCAGATACAACACACCCAAGATCTCAACAAGTCTGCACGGCAACCCTGCCTAGGCCAGCACACATGCCCACACGGAGTACTCACGAAGATACATCAAATGACAAGCCCTGGAGCGGGTCGAATATAGAAATAGCATAGCATAAGCAGTCTCTGACGGCGTCGTCTACCCTCCGGCTCTACTCCTCGCGTGCAGCAGTCGTACCGCCTCGAGCGCCTCGTCCAGCAGCGTCCTGTCTCTCCGTCTGACCAGTACCCTCCAAGACTGCATGTGAAACATCATATGGTAGAAGGCGTCAGTCGGGTTGTTAATCAGCTTTCCTTCAATAGTTAGTTTATTCCTAATGTTTCAAAGAGACCAAGCCATGGCCGCAAAGGTGAACCAAACTAAACTACGAAGAGGGCCTGAAATGCCCTGGGCTAGCGCAATGAAATCCCCTATCCCGCCCGGGTTCCATTCGCAATGCAGCAGTTCCCTAACTCCCGCCCACATGAATCCCGCCATGTGGCAAGTGAAGAAGATGTGGTTGCAATCTTCCACCTCTCCACACAAAGAGCAACGGCCACTAGACGGACCACGCCGCTTGGCCACCTGCTCAGACGATGGTAGCTTGCCCCTGATAAGCTGCCAAAGAAACACCTTGATTTTTGGAGGCACCCGTGCCCGCCAAACATCTCTAAAGTGTGACACCGACGCCCCCTGCGTCAGTCTGTAGTAAACTGACTTGGCCGAGAACATCCCTGAGGGTTCCAAGGACCAGGAAACTACGTCGTGTTGGTCATCAGTGGGGAGATCTTGTATCTCGCGACAAAGGTTGTCCCACTCAACCGTCTCCGCCAGGCTGAATTGCCTTCTAAAGCGGAGGCGCCACGCTCCCGGCGCGCCGCCCCTATCCCTTGCCGCATCCACCGTAATGAACGGTTGATCACAGCAGCTGAAAAGCCTAGGGAATCTCGCCCTGAGGGGGCCGGGTCCCGACCACCAATCGAGCCAAAAATAGGTCCTTTTCCCATTCCGGACCTTGTGCCTTGCCCCAAGTTTGAAATACCACTTGATCTTGTGAATGGCGTTCCAAAACTGGGAGCCTCTAACTGGCACGTCCCTAGCAAATAAGTCCCTATCCCCTAGGTACTTAGCGCGAATCAAATCAGCCCACAGCCCTTCTGCGTTCTGATAAAGCTTCCATATCCATTTAAGCATCAGCGCGATGTTCATAAGCTTCGTGTTGAGGATACCCAAACCCCCCACTTCTTTCGGCTTACAGACCGTAGCCCAATCAACCATATGGTATTTGCGCTTGTTTCCCACTCCTTCCCAAAAGAAGCGGGATCTCGGTCTGTCCATGGCAAGATGGGTCGCGTCATGGAGAAAATAAATGCCCATTGCGAACATAGGTAAGCTAGACAAGCACGAGTTAGTCAGCTCAAGGCGCCCGGCCGAGGCCAAAAAAAGGCCTTGCCATGGGTCAACCCTATGTCCCACCTTCTCGGGGAGGAAGCACCAGTCCGCTACCCTAAGCGGGCGATCGCTCACTGGCAATCCCAAGTATTTCATTGGTAACGAGCCCAGTTTGCAATTAAGCATATCCGCTACTCTGTGTTTCTCCACCGAAGAGACCCCTATCACAAAAACCTCACTCTTGTCGAAGTTGATTTTTAGCCCGGACATGTTCTCGAAGCTAAGTAAGAGAAACTTGAGGTTAGCGATCCCCAGATCGGACGGCTGGATCAACACCATCGTGTCGTCCGCGTATTGTAAGTGAGTAACCCCCCCAGGGATCAAGTGTGGCACCACCCCTTCGATGTGTCCTGCCTCATTGGCCTTAGACAGCATGGCCGCCAGGCCATCTACCATAAAATCAAAGAGGATGGGGGAGAGTGGGTCGCCCTGACGCACACCCCGAACATTACGGAAAAAGGCCCCGACCTCACCGTTAACGTTGTATCCTGCTAACGCAGACTTCAGCATCAAATCGCGCCGCGGCGCCCCAGACCCAGAGCTCACGATCCTCGAGAGGTCGCATTTCTGGAGCTCCGACCACTACGAGGAGATGGGCGAGCTCGGCGAGGGCACCTATGGCATCGTCGTCGAGGCGCGCCTCCGCTGCACCGGCGCGACCTTCGCCGTCAAGAAGGCGCACCGCTGCCCGCACGAGCCGACGGCATCACCTGCGCCTGCAGCGACGCCCACTTGATGCGGGAGGCTGCCTTCCTCGCAAAGTGCCACGGCCACCCTGCCTTCGTCCAGCTTCGGGCGATCGCGTGCGGCGCCGTCGCCGGGAAGCTCGCCGTCGTCATGGACTACATTGGGCCCAGCCTCGACGACGTCCTCCACGAGAACCGCGGCAGCCGGCCGTTCACGGAGGCCGAGGTACGCTGCATCATGCGCCAGCTCCTCGTCGGGGCCGAGCACATGCACCGGCGCCGCATCGTGCACCGCGACATCAAGCCGGAGAACGTACTCGTCGGCCACGGCGGCATCGAGGACGTCAAGCTGTGCGACCTAGGACTCGCTGTGTCAATGGACGAGCGTCCGCCATATGGGAAGTGCGGCACGTACGGATACATGGCGCCGGAGGTGCTCCTCGGGCAAACCGACTACGGTGCCATGGTGGACATGTGGTCGCTCGGCTGCGTCATGGCTGAGCTACTCACGGGAAAGTTCCTGTTCGACGCGGATGACGATGCTGAGATGCTGCTTGCCATCTTCCGTGTTCTCGGCGTGCCCTTGTTTACGACCTGGCCTGCCTACTACTCCTTGCCGCTCGCCGGGAGACTGGTAAAGACGCCACGTGTCATCTCTCGCAACAAGCTCCGTGAGCACTTCCCGGAGGACCTGCTCTCCGAACAAGGTTTCGAAGTTCTCAAGGGCCTCCTCTCATGCAACACCGACAAGAGGCTATCGGCAACCGCCGCTCTCCGGCGACCATGGTTCACCAGCGCCACCGACAATGCCTCGAGCTTGAGTTGTCGTCTGACAAATATTGCTCTATGATAACAGAAGTTGTAACTACCGAACCTACAAGACATGGTGTCTTGTGAGTTGTGACTAGGATTTCTGTAAGCAACTGATGTGGACGCGTTAGTTTGTGATGCAAGGATTAATATTGTAATTAATGAGTTCCTCACAATTGCTATGATGTGAGCTTTGCTCTCGATCATCGCCTTCATCGGTAATACATTTTTGATCTTTCGGTGACATGTTCCGTAAGGGAAAAAAAGAGTCACAGCATGCCACTAGAAATATTTGACACCTAGATCAACAGGGCAAGACCCCAGAAGACAACAAGTTAGAAAACACATACGACTAGTAAAAAACTTGATCCCAAGTAGGCTGATCCGAGGGGATCTCATATGAAGAACCGAGTATCTTCCTTACAACAACATTGTTGCAAGTCTAGATATAATTCGTATCATTTTAATATTAATATACGTATTGTTTTGCCATCGGCAGTTAACCAAACAACAGTTAGGCTCGTTACTCATTATCCTTTGCATAAAGAAAATATATCGGATGACCTATGAAAATCTCGGCAGAGGAAAATATTCGAGTGGTACAACTTGAGTCTATACGCGGACTGCAAGCATCCGCACCTAGACTCGGGGGCTACTACGCGCACCCGATAAAATGAAGATAGAGTAGATTCAAGGTGAACAAGGACAATGAAGGAGAAGAACATCAGGAGAAGACATACTTTAGTCTCTACCCGAACTATCTTCGGCTAGACACTCGGGG